>NC_079169.1:80729278-80886778 GCF_947568905.1 Ostrea edulis
TACATTACATAAGCGTGTATTACTAAAGAAGTGTACACAAGTTCCAAAAGCCATGACGGGTACATGTAGCTTCATCTCTCGTTGTTACAGAACACGGTGAGTGTCACGCGAATACAGAACAGGCGTTAAATAGAAAACAAATTATGCATTATATTTTTTAATCTATCAAAATCACCGATTTTCTATAAAGAGTAAATATTATTTACTATATTAAACCGGTGATGACATTGAAATAAAATATTAATTGTGCATATATATGAATGTTTAGAAGTTGCCTTATACCGGTACATGTAACTTTACGTGCTTGAGGACCGATAATTAATAACGTAAAATTGGCACGTTGAATCGAACATCTTACAGCCATATAATTTGTTAATCTGACTAACATGTATATAATTTATTTGGTAGGGCCCTGTGTTGTTTTCTGATGTGCTGAGTACACTTCTAACAAACTCTTGTCCTATCGTCACTAACCAAAGGTGTCTGGAGATTGTGTCGTCACTATCCAAAGGTTTCTGGGGGTTGTGTCGTCACTAATCAAAGGTTTCTGGGGGTTGTTTCGTCACTAACCAATGGTTTCTGGGGGTTGTGTGTCACTATCCAAAGGTTTCTGGGGGCTGTGTCGTCACTAATCAAAGGTTTCTGGGGGTTGTGTCGTCACTAACCAATGGTTTCTGGGGGCTGTGTCGTCACTAGCCAATGGTTTCTGGGGGTTGTGTGTCACTATCCAAAGGTTTCTGGGGGTTGTGTCGTCACTAATCAAAGGTTTCTGGGGGCTGTGTCGTCATTAGCCAAAGGTTTCTGTGGGTTGTGTCGTCACTAACCAAAGGTTTCTGGGGGTTGTGTCGTCACTAATCAAAGGTTTCTGGGGGCTGTGTCGTCACTATCCAAAGGTTTCTGGGGGCTGTGTCGTCACTAGCCAATGGTTTCTGGGGGTTGTGTCGTCACTAACCAAAGGTTTCTGGGGGCTGTGTCGTCACTAGCCAAAGGTTTCTGGGGGCTGTGTCGTCACTATCCAATGGTTTCTGGGGGTTGTGTCGTCACTAACCAAAGGTTTCTGGGGGCTGTGTCGTCACTAACCAAAGGTTTCTGGGGGCTGTGTCGTCACTATCCAAAGGTGTCTGGGGGTTGTGTCGTCACTAATCAAAGGTTTCTGGGGGTTGTGTCGTCACTAACCAATGGTTTCTGGGGGCTGTGTCGTCACTAGCCAATGGTATCTGGGGGATGTGTCGTCACTAACCAAAGGTTTCTGGGGGCTGTGTCGTCACTAATCAAAGGTTTCTGGGGGCTGTGTCGTCACTAGCCAATGGTTTCTGGGAGTTGTGTCGTCACTAACCAAAGGTTTCTGGGGGCTGTGTCGTCATTAGCCAAAGGTTTCTGTGGGTTGTGTCGTCACTAACCAAAGGTTTCTGGGGGTTGTGTCGTCACTAATCAAAGGTTTCTGGTGGCTGTGTCGTCACTATCCAAAGGTTTCTGGGGGCTGTGTCGTCACTAGCCAATGGTTTCTGGGGGTTGTGTCGTCACTAACCAAAGGTTTCTGGGGGCTGTGTCGTCACTAGCCAATGGTATCTGGGGGATGTGTCGTCACTAACCAAAGGTTTCTGGGGGCTGTGTCGTCACTAGCCAATGGTTTCTGGGGGTTGTGTCGTCACTAACCAAAGGTTTCTGGGGGCTGTGTCGTCATTAGCCAAAGGTTTCTGTGGGTTGTGTCGTCACTAACCAAAGGTTTCTGGGGGTTGTGTCGTCACTAATCAAAGGTTTCTGGGGGCTGTGTCGTCACTATCCAAAGGTTTCTGGGG
Organism: Ostrea edulis; assembly: GCF_947568905.1. Lineage (NCBI taxonomy): Eukaryota > Metazoa > Mollusca > Bivalvia > Ostreida > Ostreidae > Ostrea > Ostrea edulis. The sequence continues at coordinate 80,731,078 of NC_079169.1, forward strand.
GTTGTGTCGTCACTAGCCAATGGTTTCTGGGGGTTGTGTCGTCACTAACCAAAGGTTTCTGGGGGCTGTGTCGTCACTATCCAAAGGTTTCTGGGGGCTGTGTCGTCACTAGCCAATGGTTTCTGGGGGTTGTGTTGTCACTAACCAAAGGTTTCTGGGGGCTGTGTCGTCACTAGCCAATGGTTTCTGGGGGTTGTGTCGTCACTAACCAAAGGTTTCTGGGGGCTGTGTCGTCATTAGCCAAAGGTTTCTGTGGGTTGTGTCGTCACTAACCAAAGGTTTCTGGGGGTTGTGTCGTCACTAACCAAAGGTTTCTGGGGGCTGTGTCGTCACTATCCAAAGGTTTCTGGGGGCTGTGTCGTCACTATCCAATGGTTTCTGGGGGTTGTGTCGTCACTAACCAAAGGTTTCTGGGGGCTGTGTCGTCACTATCCAAAGGTTTCTGGGGGCTGTGTCGTCACTAGCCAATGGTTTCTGGGGGTTGTGTCGTCACTAACCAAAGGTTTCTGGGGGCTGTGTCGTCACTATCCAAAGGTTTCTGGGGGCTGTGTCGTCACTAACCAAAGGTTTCTGGGGGTTGTGTCTTAGCTAGCCAAAGGTTTTTAACGTTTATATCTTCGCTAGTCGAAAGTTTTTGAGGATTTATGTCTTCCCTATCACAAAGATTTCTGTGGGTATGTTTCCTCGCTAATTAGCTGTTTCTAAGGGTTTGCTTTGTAAGGAGAGTAGCGTAGATGGTGAGCTCTGAGAAATTTTATGCAACCGGAAATTTTATAGGAATACTTGTACACAATTAATATGCGAACCTAAACCGAGTCCAGCATATTTGCTCACCCACTTCCAAAATACAAAACTTTTGATTTTCTTACCTGAATAATTACTGAAAACGGTTTGATGGTTTCATTTCTTATTTCAATTTTGGTTACCCTTGATCTAGCATTGTAATTATGTTGTGGTGTACAATAGCGTGGTTAGTTAACATTACATTGTGTCAATATATATCTATTCCAATTTTTCTACACATAATTTAACGCCAATAGCTGAAATTTATTCCGAAAAGTTATGCTAGTGAAATTTCTAGAATAGTGCCCACATGTTTATTCACGAAAAATATACAGACATGAACCAAAAGACCGTCCAGATTCACTTTTCTTCTCGAAAAACAAAATTTATAAGAAAGAAGGAAATATTAATATAGTCCTGTACACGAAATGATAGTGCGCCACACCACCTGAGGCGCATTGATTGATAGTGAGCACACCACCGGAAGCGCATTGATTTTGTATTCAAAATTCTTTGGACATCTCTTGACTGTCTTTCTCCGAGTCTGGACAGTTTATGATACATCTACATGAGATGGTTATACTCTGCCATCTTCTTGTGGTGTTGGCGGGGGTGGGAAGCTTGGAACATATAAAAAATAAAAGCATAAACTTAGATGAAAGGTGAAGACAACGAACAGTGATCAATCTCATAACTCCTATAAGCAATACAAAATAGAGAGTTGGGCAAAAATGGACCCTGGACACACCAGATGTGGGATTACAATGTAGGTGCCTAGGAGTAGTAAACATTCCCTGTCGACCGGTCACACCCGCCGTGAGCCCTATATCTTGATCAGGTATACTAAAGTTGAATACACAATACTATACTTTTTAAATATTAATTTCTAGAAGCATATCTTGTTGCAATGCGTAGTATTTTTGATGTTCCGATTTTCTAATAAAAAAAATTAATGAATTGTAAGGGTGTGGGAATTTTATCCACTTTGATAATCAGGAAAACATATTAATAATGTAGTGTGTTGTGTTTGTAAAAAAAAAAAATAATAAGAAGCGTGCTATATCTGACAATATTTCTGTAAATCCAAGGGTGCCTTTATATGAACTTTATATGCTCAAGTTAACTAAATTCAACATGACGCGTGTGACAGCAGTTGATATGACTGATCCGGAACTGAACCAGCTGATGGTGTTTCTTGACTACAATAATATACTCACTGAAGAAATGTTTATTGATACTATTGCTAAAAGATAAAATGCAGTTATGTTTTGCGCAAACTTTAACTGCGAACAACTTTCCCTCTAGCACTATTTTATCTCATGCATGTGTGGCGGTCAGACGGTTTGATCGCCGGTGGCCCGGTAGCTCATTTGGTAGAGCACCTGACTGGAGATTCAGGGGGCCCGGGTTCGAATTCCGATCTGGTCCGTTGCATTTTCTCCCTTCCTGTTACACATGTAAATGACCAAGATATCGAAGTCCCTATATATAAAAGGAGTATGACGAGTAAAAAACCTGGGTCGGATAAAAATTTAAACAGCTCTGTGTCCCTCCGCAATCATACCTTTCTACGGTAAGTACAAATCATTTCAATAAGTAAGTATTTTAAAATAATTATTACAAAGTGATTCGGGACAGGCCATGATCCAGAACTGAGCGAAAGACTGTACATTTGTAATTAAAGTAAAACTTGCGAAGTTTCTAGAATTATGTTCATAGTGAACTCATGAAAAAGGTACGGGAATAAAACAAGTTTCTAAAAGAACAGATCAGAAAAAAGAAATGATACCTAGGAGAGGTTATCCAGACCGTGACCAAAGACATTGACAATGAATGTGTTGGCACACAATGGAACTACCCCTAATTATCACTGAACAGTGTTTTATCACCGAAAGATAACTATCGATATATTACGTAACTGGTTTACAAGCGAGAAACGACATTACAAGTATGGTATATGTGCATAAATGAAGTGATATCTTCGGATTCCACAAACGAGGGGGGGGGGACTGTTTGTTTCTAAATGTTTTGTATGAAGAATATTCCGAACAGGGGGAGCCCATGTGAAAAATAAGAAGGAAGTTTAGTAGTAGCTACTCGTGCATATTTTCTTTTTGGTGTAATTATGAATTCCTGCAGAAAAACTGAACTTGACAGAGCAGCTACCGTTTATAACTAATTTTAAATGTTATCTCCAGATTTTTAAAACAGATATCTTACGTTTATAACCAATTTTCCTACAATACACTCTTTACGGTTTTCGAACGAATTTTATTTCGTGGGAACAAATTTTTAAAAATGAATTCGTCCATCTATCCTGCACCAGCCACCACACTGTACGGTTACAAAAAAGAAAGATCTTAGTGTATTGTTGTAACATCATCGAAGTATCGCTGTGTGAACTGTCAAACCTGTGATCTCGGGCCATGGGGATTAGAAAGAGTCTAGTATATGTTAATGTATCTGGGATGACTTTTATTAACAATGAAAAGTTACAAGCAGGATCTCTCTGGGAGCAGGTGGTGAATGTAGTGCTAACATATGGCGCGTATGTTGTGTATGGACTTACAGGATCCGAGGGGTATTAGGTGTAATATAAGGTCAGGCGTGCAACATATGAAGAAAATGTCACATCTACAAGTACCTGCCCTTAAAACTTACTTTGTCCAAATCACAATTTTAACCATGATATAATTTTATGAAGACTAAATTAATCCTAATGTAAAACTGGATGATAAATCAATGGCAAGGGCTTCAGTTTCTATCAATATACCCCCCCCCCCCCTTACACCTAACGAGAAGGATGTTATCTCCGTGATTAAAGACGTTTATTAATTTTGAATATTTATATGCACTCCCCCGGTTCGTATTGTTATGTAAATTTCATCTTACATAACATTTATTACATTCTTGCCTATTGCCGAAATTTTTGTCCTTTAAGAAACTGTAGACGCACCATTAAAACTTCGGAGTAAAATGACAGCTCAGCTATCTACAAAAAATAACAGTATTTCACACCAATTTTCTGAGAAAGTCTTATCTTTCTAAATAAACAACATACGATATACGTTCGCGACAGACAGGTGATTCTTTATAAAATGGACAATAGACAATTAAATTTAACATGAACTGTATCTTCAATATTATCTGAATTGCAATGGCTATTCACGTGTTACTTAAAACGCACCGTAACGCTGCACTGGACATATTTGCAACCTGTTGATTTCGTCATTATAAAGGACATTGATGGAACCATTATTTATAAACATCTACAATATACATGTATCTAATATAGCATGTTTGAAATGAATTTACACTTCATTAGTAGGCCTAATTCCATTCAATTATACGTCTCTACTGATAGAAATTATAATCATGATTTATGGATAGCTGAGACTTTCATATGATTTGTAAACGTTCCATACCTTAATCATTTTAAAGTCCATATGATGTGATTTTTCTATATAATTATAGATTGGAGATTTTTTCTTCTGAATTTCCTTTATTCAAGGATGCGTGTGAATGTAGCAAAAATCTTTTTTTGACTCGGAAGAATTTAGGGTTTGTATTTAAACACACGTTACGCAATATTTTGAATATCAGAGATGAACTTGTTGCTTACGGGAAACACAAATTTAAATTGATCTGTAATAAAACAATATTGGATTATTATGTGAAAGACTGGTATTCAAATTTACAGAACTATATTGAGCGGAATTAAGCACATATGTGAAGCTCAAACAAAACTGGGGTTATGAAAATTAAGAATTTTTTCTCATAGGTTAAAAATCGAAATGGGTAGGTTTATCAACATTCCTTGAGAGGACCGATTATGCACAAAATGCAAGTATAATACCATTGAAAATAAAATACATTTTTTAATAACATGTGAAAAATATGATAACGAAAGAAAAGAAATATTTAATTTTGTAGAAAAAAAATCCAAATTTTTTTTACCTTAGATAATTTTGACGTCATCATACAAATGATGGAAGTGTCGGATCTAAGTGATGAGATTTTGTTATACAACAGAAAATACAAACCTCTGCTTTTTTTTTGCATCTGAAAATAGCAACCACTCGCGCCTTTAGTTTCCAGTTTCAACTCCTTGGCATGTCCGGTGATATAAAACATGGTGACAGTCTCCCACCCTTTCAATGGTTTCGAGTTATTTAAATGCCGAAATATTTAAAAAAAAAAAAAAAAAAAAAAAAAGTTAGCAAATCAGTTTAAATTAAAACAACTGCACAACAACACTGTAGATACTGGTCCAATGCTTAATGCATTGGTCCAAACATACTATAATTTATTATTTAAACCTATCCAGTGGGGGGAAAATTAACAAACTTACCCCTGGAGGTGTATTTATGATATAAGTAGCAGAGACTTGAAACTAAGTCCATCATTAAAAAAAATTGTTTGGAATTGTCGCCTGGGGGGGGGGGGGGTGTTTCAGACCCAGGAGAGAGAGGGGAATTTTTCCCCCATTTGAAGTTGAATTAAAAATTGATAATAAAAAGCACAACATATAACAGTGAACATGTTTTTTCCCCCTGATATTTTTTCTGTTTAATTCGGAAACAATCAAGCCGAAAAAAGGTGGGGGAAAATGACTTCAAAATCCTCAAAACCAATAATTTCATCAGTCTATTTTAGAGGATTTCTCCTCGAAAATCTTTAGCCCTTTGACAAGACAAAATTCCATGTGCATTGTGCAATTCAAACACTTCAGATCCACGTAACCTTGGCCGATATGTACATGTAGTTAAGATATGTATATCGGAGTTTTTCAATTCGCACGCGATCTCTTACAAAGTATTGTGAAGACTAAAGCTGTAAATTATATTGCTGATTTTCACCTCGTGTATAGAAACAGACAAAGGGATGTTTGGCTCATTAGCGGGACGCTTACATTTCGCGCTGACAATTTGGTGGCTACTGCTTGTCAACGACAATCTTCTGAATGCTTTACTACAGATTATTACGGATTGCAAGAAAACAAGCACTATGACCCAAGTTTTTATTTTTAATTTCATGATTCCCCTTCAAAGTAGAAATAAAAAATATACTTCCAAAAAGACAAAAAATGACACGACTCCAAAGTCTAGGTGCGAACGTCTTTAACCATCGTGTTAAGGATGACGAGAATAATTTCTTCCTTAAAATACGTCATTGCTGCATGGGGATTATTATATAAATTTTCAGGATGATCACTCCCTTGCTATTGATTTTGATGACTTTTATTATTTTATTGTGAGATTTTTACTACATTACAGATAATGAGATTTCCCCCATTTTCTTTAAAATTGTATATCCTAATTCCATTGGTAGAGGCTATACCAGACGCTCATACGAGGTTGTCGGGAGGGTGGACGGTCCGAACCCACTACATCCTTACCTAGGTAGAAAATAAATACATCTGCCTATTTTATGCACTTTCAGCTGTACATGTAAAATTCTAATTGTTTGTCCCTATTCTCAGTGGAACTCACTTCCCTGGGTAAAACTTCTGGATCCGTGCGTATATATTGATCAAAATAAAAAAAAAAACCCAGTATAGTACAATTCCATATTCATTTTAAGACATGAGAAATACATGAACTTGCATGTAAAAATGATAGATTTATCAAGAACTTAGGAATGATGTAAACGTTGGGTTTAATAATCAAAGTATCACAACCACTGATGATATTGAATTAGAGTAATTGGTCAAGGTCACCCAAGTTGAATATTTAGTGCCCCCCCCCCCCCCCCCCCATGACTGCCCATCAACGCCTTCCCATCTCTAAAAACTGTCTAGGAATGTTATTCCATTCTAACTTCAGGGCTAAATGTGCCAAGTCTGACTGAGGCAGCGGCTGTCTATGGGGATGCACCAATCAGTTCGTCCTATGCTTCACTGTTCAAATCTGCTGATTTGGATGGCCAAGGAAGAACCTGGACACTGTGTCTTTGCAGAGCATCATGTGTAAGACCAGCAGTATGTGGTCTGGTGTTGTCATGTTGGAATAATGATCCAGAATGCTGCATTATTGGAACCACATGTGGCTGTATGACCTCATCAGATATATCGTTATTGGAACCACATGTGGCTGTATGACCTCATCAGATATATCGTTATTGGAACCACATGTGGCTGTATGACCTCATCAGATATATCGTTATTGGAACCACATGTGGCTGTATGACCTCATCAGATATATCGTTATTGGAACCACATGTGGCTGTATGACCTCATCATATATATCGTTGAGCAGTCAAAGTACCCTGTATGTGATCCAATGCTGTCCTGCCTGTATAGGATATTGCTGCCCACATCCTAACACTACTCCCTCCAAACTGTTCAGTCTCCTGGATGCAATTTTACGCAAAACTTTCATTTTGGCGTCTTTACACTCCGAGTCTTCCATCAGGCCTCTGCAGGTAAAATCAAGATTCATCGCTGAACCACATTGTCGGTCAGCGTTGCCGTGGCCATATTCTCTGAGTCCGACACCATTGAAGTCGGTTCCGGGGATGTTGCGAAGTCGGAACAATGTCACGCGCTATAATCCCACCACCCCGTAGTCGGTTGTAAACAGTCTGATCTGATATTCTACGAATCCCAGGAATGGCATATGCTGCAGATAACGCTGTTGTGAATCGTTTGACGAAGATGACGCAATCGGATGAAGCGATCCTGTGCTGCTGACGTCACGCGTGTTTTACCTGCTCTATAACAATGCTGTTGATATCTGCTCAAAAGGCGAGATATGGCGCTTTGTGCGACATTGAAATCTCTTACAACTGCAAATTATGACACACCTGCTTCCAGTCGAACATTGCGTTGAGCATCATTCAGACGAGGCATTTGTCAAAACGCAATCAAATATCGAGAACCAGACGACTGGTGTCTGAGTCACGTGCATTAGGAACTTGTTGCAGAGACCAATTTTAGGATTTTATGAAAACACGTTTTATTGTCCTCGTCTATCCGTAACCAATAGCTTTAGATGTAACAAGGAGTTATCAGGAGATTCATTCTAGACACCCAAAGGATGTATTAAAAAAACGATCTGAAAAGATTCAGCGATTACTACTTTGCGGTTGTTTGTTTGCTTCTGTTGTTTGATTTTGGTTTTCTTTATATCTTTAATGGTGACATATTATGATAGTTTATCACAAGTCAAAATTATGACTCTTTTATTATTTCAGCTTGTTTTATAATTGTTTGTTGTATACTGTTTGAATAATCTATGTGAATCAGTCTATATCAGCAATTCATTACTTATGAAAAGAATTAAATACCACACGATTTGATAATACAAACGTTTCGTTAGGGAAGAAAATTCCACCAGTAACTGATATTATTTTGTGGTTACTATTGTCAAAGGGCACATTTAATCAACCAGAGCTCTGATAATAAAGATAATGGTGATGATTGGCTTGAACAGAATCGTAAGTTTGTGTTTAGTTATAGCCACCGACTACACGGGGCGACAAAGATGCCAGAGGACATGCACGAATCCAGAGGGGGCTGGGAGTTAGGACCCCACCAGATATTTATCGATGTAATGGGGGAAACTAAGTAAACCTGGAACCAAACCCTCTCTATGAGTTTTCTGGATCCGCACATGGAACTGTAGACTAATTCATGTTTGATAAGATCCATAATACTTGTAGGTTAACCAAATTAAATCACAACATTTGAATGGCTTTACAATGTTGACAGATAGCCCAATCGCTCAGTAGTCAGTAAACAAAGGCAGACATTGCTTTTACGTTTGTCGTACTGAGCGACCGCAGACGACACTCTCTCAGATACCGGGAAGACGGTCAGAACAAGTATTTCAAGGCCACAGGAAATAGCTGGCATATCTCAGTGTTTAATGATATAATAAAAACCATCCCCGAATACGGAAATTTTCAGAAACTTTAGCAGTAAATTAAGTGACCTATATTATGAATATTTCCATGGGAACAACAAGGAAGTATCATGAATATATGGGGTTAGGTTTACCAAGGTTTTTACAGCAATCCTAACCATTGTTCGCGCATCTGGTATCATATTACTTTTTCATGATAAAAATTAAAACATCCTGGAGTGAATAAAAGTTGTTTATTAAGTTGGGAAGACAACATTAGAAGAAATAACTAATACAGGATTCAAATCCGGTGTACAGGTAAAAATATTTTAAGAATACAAAGCCGACTGATATGATTTCTAAAAAAAAATTCTAACAACTAGCATTTAAGAAAGGGTCAGCCTTGTTTGTGCTCTCTGGTCTATATTCATTACGGATGTCTATTCAAAATTTCAAAATAAATACGGATATTTTAGTGTTACTATAAAAAAATGAACTATGGTATATTCAATAGTGATAATCTTTTAATAGAATAACTTTTTATCATATTGACAGATTCATTCTGAGACAGTAACTGTAAATACAATAGGTTTAATGCGAGTTATGCGCATCGAATTTCGCAGGAAACTTGTAATGTGTATTGGGAGTCACATTAATGCGATGCAAATAAATAAACTATAATATATACGTGCACAAGATATATATATATATATATATATATATATATATATATATATATAGGTTGAGTTGAATATTTTTCGTTGTAACTTAACATAGCACAACATTATGATAGGGTTGGACGGAAATAAATTCTGCATCCTTTCACAATGATCATATATTACATAAATTTATATTTAGATATAATATATGCATAACCAAACGTCCAAACGTAGAGACTAATGAAATTATTGATTGATTGTATGTTGTTTAACGTCCCTCTTGAGAATCTTTCACTCATATGGAGACGTCACCATTGTCGGTGAAGGGCTGCAAAATTTAGGCCTATGCTCGGCGCCTATGGCCTTTGAGCAGGGAGAGTTCTTTATCGTGACACACCTGCTATGACACGGGATCTCAGTTATTGCGGTCTTATCCGAAGGTCCGCCCCATTTAGTCGCCTCTTACGATAAACAAGAGGTACTAAGGATCTATATTAACCCTGTTCCCCACGGGAATACTAATGAAATGTATCACAAAATCATGCAAATGTAAATTCAAGCGACATGATATTTTGATAAGGGTTTGGTAATTTTTCTCAACCGTGGAAAGTCTGCCATACACACAACATAGAAATCAACAATATCAAAGCTATGTAGTATAAATATACAAAAATACCTTAAGTTTTGAAATATATATTGAAATATGTATGTGACCGGTCGACAGGGGATACTTACTCCTCATAGGCACCTGATCCATCCTGTGTCCAGGGGTCTGTGTTTGCCCAACTATCTATTTTGTATTGTTTATGGGATTTATGAAGATTGATCACTGTTGGTTATCTTCACCTTTCATTGCCCTTTTATAGAGGAGATACCATATCTTTTCATCTCATTCACTATAATTTCATTGTAATTTAATTTCTCTTTAATAAACCGCTTCGTGGTTTATATTGCGTAAACTGTCCAACTTCCTTTATATCGTATAAAATTATTTTCATTCTTTAATTTGCGCCTAAGAAGAACTGTTAACATCCCCCGACTAATCTTTGTGTTACGAGAGAGCTTCTAATATTTCTGTATTATGATATTGTGCTCTGATCGATTGTTGCCATTTTTATGCTAGAGACACAGCCAGATCCTGGGGACCTGGGCGCCTGACACAGGGGTAATTAGTTTTACGATTTTAATATAGGTATTCCTACATCCATGATTTTTACATTATTGGTAGATAGTACTATTGTTTGGTGCTCAGGAGTTAAGACATATTGGCGCTTTAAAGAACATTCTTACAACTCTAGAACCCCAGACCCGGGTCATGAGTCTCACTAGTTTGGTAGAGGCTTCTCTCTTCATCATTTCTATGTAGACTGTGTGGTTGTTTGATATCAAGGAGTCAACGTTTTAAGAAATTATGCATTTTGTATAAAAGTAATAAAGGACACTGCTCCAACACCAGGAATCCACACCTAGGGGTCGTGTATTTCTCAATTCATGTAGGTGTTCCACTTATCAGTATTATGTATACTCAAGATTGTTGTTCGATGTCAAAGGGTCAAGAAAAGGTTTGCAATAAACCCTATGCTTAAACCAGAACTCTTGACTTAAGGGGCCTAACTGAAGGGCCGTGGATTTCACGATTTTGGTATAGAAGCTTTCTCGCCTTTTATCAATATTGTGTACTCAGTTTGGTTGTTTGATGTGCAGAAGTCAAGAATATTGTAAAATAGATAATGCATTTTCACTACATGAGCCATAGATCCGCTCCTTAACAACAGAACTCTTGCATCAGAGGTCTTGAATTTCACAATTTAGATACATACATAGACCTTCTTGTTCAACATGACTATGCGCCAGTATTTCTATCCCGGAATAAACATTTGCATTTTGGGGTTAATTTTAGTTTTCAACCCCACCTCTCAGCTCCAAAGGGAGAACAGGTGCCACGGAATTCAGAATGTTCGTTCCTACCGACACAAATTTGCTACATGCTAATTTCTGTTTAAAAAAAAGAAATGGCAAAAATAGTATTTGTTAACGCACCATATACGACGACGGATGAAAATCAGATCCTAGTAGGTCCAATAAAACTGTGTTTAATATAAGTAAGATGTAATATACAGCCTTGTTTATAATTTGAACATACATAAACCTTACGTTTAAAAGCAACATAGAAAACCAATGTAAGTGAAATTGACAGTGCACATGTATTCAAAATTATGCAATGTCCATTAAGAATACACGAGAAGGCAGTTAAACGAAACATTTCTTCATGATTTTTCGTTGAAAAAATAACGGGGATTCCCTTTTTTTTCTTTGTTTTTCAGTGTGACAGATCTGCCAACATTGTACATTAGGGTGAAGCTCTCCAATTGTCAAACATATATAAAGCAGTCAAAAATAATCTTATCTGCATCTTTGTACAAGGTCACCGATGTGTTATTCCTTGATATTTCACCATGTACATGTGTGCATGATAAATAATGTATTCATATTTTCGTATGAAAGAAGGTTTGATAAAGTTTTGTCTGCGGTACCATGGTACTAGGTAATCATAACAAAGTTTAGATGATGTAGTAAACATCAAAATGTATTTTCATGATTTTTTAAAATTATACCGTATGTTCGTGTAGTCATTGGTTAACCACATGTGCAAAATTTGATTTTCATCGAACTATCAAGATCGACACCTTGCGTTATTGATTTTTACTTTTAAGCATATGGATTTTTGCTCCTGCTGCATAATATGATTGTTTTAGTTTGTTTGAGTTTTTTTTTTTAGGGTTCTTGTTGAAAATTTTGTATCAGTTCTCAACAGCATTTGAGAATATGCTATTTAAAACAATTTAAATTCTAATTGATTTCGAATAGTAAATATCGAAAGGCAATTTTCAAAAGTACGTTTCTATTGCGAGGGAAAGCTTATACTAAAACGCAAACAAAAATGTCATGGTCGACAAATCAAATCATATGTGGTAAACTACGCACACTAGATTCGTGACATTAAATTGTAGAACAAATTTTAAATTAAGAGTATGGAAATGTAGTCTTTTTATAACATTTTACATGGGCACACGAACATACCTGCAATTTGTTACGAACAAATCGTGACGAAGAATTTATTGTCTTTATAATGACATAAATCAAGGTGCTTTGTCATTTTGTATATAAGTCTATGATCAAGGTACATATTATCATACTTCCTCAGAAAAGGTAAGGAGGTCCAATACAAACCAAAACCAAAACACTCGAATGTTTCTAGAATCGACATAACGAAAACGACCCTTTCAGCAATGTATTGAATATATTTAGGCAACAAGATAAAGAATAATCATAAGCAATAGAGAATATACTAATGAATTATCCAGTGCTTATTCATGAAATCGTCAGTTTAACGAGATCCTCCGTAAACTTTACAATGACAACATGAATATACATTGCTGAATATCAGAAACACCCTCATTCTAATGGTGCAGTCAAGAAAGTAGCTAGGAAATATAGACGAATGTAGACTTTACTATTCGCAGTTGAATTCGTGCCACACAGTTCTAGAGAAAAACGCAAGAGGGCGCTCCGGTACATCTTATATGTACATAGTGAAAAATAAAGCGGATCTCAAAGCATGTGGGAACGAAGAGAAAAAAAAAAAAAGAACGGGAAGATAAAACGCATGTAGAAATGGTCCCTCATCGTTAGCTTCTCGTCAAAGTCTGGCGATGTTGGACCGGATGATACATGTAGAAGTCACTATATATATAATATTAGAATGGTATGCAATTTATGTACGTCTTGATTCGACATTTTCCTGTACAGTTTCTTCCAAGCTTCGCATCATGTTCTTCCCGATCGCAGTGTCTTTCCCCTGCCCTGATGACTACTTTGGTTTCTATGTCCATATTCCTATAGATTGTGTTAGTCTTGCGTTCCCTGCCCTGATGACTACTTTGGTTTCTATGTCCATATTCCTATAGATTGTGTTAGTCTTGCGTTACCTTTGTCTTTCGTGTTCCTTGTCGCGTGGTCTTCGAATATGCAGGGAGACTGCACAAGAAGAAAGGTGAACGAAAAGTTGAACAATGAAGTAATGAGCAGCATGTCATATCATGATTTAGAAAGCAAGTCGGATGTGCATATTGACATGAATAGTCCACGTAAAACATACGTTTGCATTGCATGAATTAATATGTAAATAAGGAATGCTAGACGAAGAGACCAGAAATCTGAAGATATCGGAAGGAATTCAAATTGAGCACCCATTTCTCTCGGTCTGACTAAAGCCAGCCCCTACAACGAAGTGAATTGGTAGGGGCTGGCTTTAGTCATTTCTCTCTGTTATGCTTGTTTTTGTTCTCTATATGACGAGTATTTTTTCCTCTCCAAGTGCCTATTTCTCTCTTTTTTCTTGTTTATTTCTCTATATCACAAGTGCCCGTTCCTCTTTATTTTTGTTGTTTATTTCTCTATATAACTAGTGACTATTTCTCTTTATTTTTGTTGTTTATTTCTCTATATCACAAGTCACTATTTCTCTTTATTTTAGTTGTTTATTTCTCTATATCACAAGTGCCCGTTCCTCTCTATTTTCTTTATATAACAAGTCACCATTTCTCTTTATTTTTGTTGTTTATTTCTCTATATAACAAGTCACTATTCTTCTTTATTTTTGTTGTTTATTTCTCTATATCACAAGTGACTATTTCTCTTCATTTTTCTTGTTTATTTCTCTATATAACAAATCACTATTTCTCTTTATTTTTGTTGTTTATTTCTCTATATCACAAGTAACTATTTCTCTTTATTTTTCTTGTTTATTTCTCTATATCACAAGTCACTATTTCTCTTTATTTTTGTTGTTTATTTCTCTATATCACAAGTGACTATTTCTCTTTATTTTTCTTGTTTATTTCTCTTTATAACAAGTGACTATTTCTCTCTCTTTTTGTTTTGTTTATTTCTCTATATAACAAGTCACTATTTCTCTTTATTTTTGTTGTTTATTTCTCTATATAACTAGTGACTATTCCTCTTTATTTTTGTTGTTTATTTCTCTATATCACAAGTCACTATTTCTCTTTATTTTTGTTGTTTATTTCTCTATATCACAAGTGCCCGTTCCTCTTTATTTTTGTTGTTTATTTCTCTATACAACAATTGACTATTTCTCTTTATTTTCGTTGTTTGTTTCTTTATATAACAAGTGACTATTCTTCTTTATTATTCTTATTTTCCTCATTATATTCTGCTCCATTTTTCTTGTTTTCAACAAGACAAATGGCTATGCTTATATTTTTTCTACTTTCATGACAGTGTTAACCCGGCTTTATTAACTGTAATTTTTTCAGTGAATACCTTTGACACCTGACTGAGTAATCCATCATGCTCACCATCCTTACTTCAATTTACTATATTAATCTTTTCACAATGATGGTTTACAAGTTTTATCTACATGTACATGTATATATTTCCACAAGATGAATTACATTCTTTGATAAATTTTTTTATCATGTATTGCGGGAAAATGATCAATCGCCTCCAATTTTGTAACTGCTCTACACTGTATAAGAAAACCGACCACAACATGCATCATTTACAATATCTTTTCAGTTTTATTATAAAATACAAATGCTGCTATAATTTTTTAATTTTTTTTTTTTACATACAATTATATACTAAAGTATGGTTAGACTTACCTGCTTTATGGACAGTTGAAATGCAATACTAGTCTAAACTATGAGAAGATAAACGGATGTTAGTTGTAGGGATGAAATTATATCGTCAATCTCAGTGACGTTTCTGTCGTTAAAAATTATACCATTTGCAGGTGTCGATATGTTTAAGCCGTAATCATATGGTTCGATTACAAGAAACCATCGTAAATATAACTGTATGACAATTAAAATCGAAATATGAGCAGAACTCTTGACAAAAATATATTTTTGCAATATTTCGACACTATGCCTTGTACAAGGCAACGGCCTTGAAGCCAACAGCTGTTTACAACATTATTTACAATGTCATTGTTTATCACTCTTTTCATTCAAAACGACGCAATTTCTCCGTTTCATAAAAACAATGATATAACAGTGTAAGCAAAGTAATACTTATTCACTTAAAATACAACTAATATATTACTTAAAAGCAGTGGTTTTAATTTTTAAATGACTGCGAAGGTGCACAATGTAAATCGATAAAGTTGTATGAAAATTAATTTTGTTGAACCTGTAAAAAAAATTATATGTATATATCTTTTGACCTAAAAATTATCAACATCGGGCAAATTAAAATTACTTTCTAATATCGTTATGTAGATAGTTGTAGGATGGACTAATCGTTTATTAACCTGTATTATGTAATTATGTAAACCATGACTTAGTGAAAATCTCACCGGTATTGGTTAAGGCGCTCGCTTCACAACCATGAGGCCCGGGTTCAATTCTCGTTCCCGGCGTTAAGACGTTTAAGATCGAGGGAAAAAAAAAAAAAAGATACGAATGGCATAAGTCGATTGTGAGTTTGATTAGGAGGTCAGGCTCAAAGCCGAGTCAGACTTGAGACGACAGATGTAGAAACCTGATGAAGTAAAATCTTCTGAAAACTTTACACGGTAGTCGTCGGGAAATCTGTATCTGGAACTGGTACTACTTATGGTTTATGTCATGAAACCACTTATATGATTTTCATTTAAAAAGTCGACTATCTAGTCTACATATTGGCACGTTCTACAAATCACGTGGTTGTGTTATAATAAGCTGCTTCCATGATGCTGAGTTTTGTGGTATACAAAATTGCTGTTGGCCCATCTATCCAGTTCTCTAGTGTTCATTGTGTAATTCAACGAAATGTACCTGTATAATCTTATAATTACAAAGATTAAATGTGATATGTCCCCTTGAAACAGATCTGCAACTTAGTGAATACTCTACCGCCTACTAACTACAAGAATATCGCACGCTACAACACCCACCCTCACAAAAAGTCACGATTTTAAAAGAAATGTTTATGTATCATTTTCTTCTCAGGGATATTCCCCAGCGAGTACTGTATTCCAAATCATATTAAACAGTCAACTTTTGCATATTTGAGGATGTAAAAATCCTGTATTTCAAAAACCTGTTTAAAAACATATTCGCAAACATGACAAGCAGTGAAGAGTTCATTTGATTTATTCACGAATAGAATCTTCTGACTGTGACGTCAGTGAACGACTTTTGTAGATACAAGGACCATGAAAATATTTTGCATGCTGGACTTTTACGAATATAATATTTTAATGCTTTCTTAAGTCTAATGATTACCCCCCAAAAAATTGATTAAAATGCATTATATAAATCATATATGTACAATTATGTTTTATACTGTATAGGTACAAGTACAATCATAAAATTATTATCAATGTACATTATATATATATATATATATATATATATATATATATATATATATATACACACACACACAAGAAATCAAATTCAAATATGCAAAAATCTTGATTTATATTCGATACTTCTGTCCATTACGTTCAAAAATGTTGATGTATGATCGATAAATGTGTTCTTTATATACGAAAATATTTATGCATGTTAGATAAATCTTGATTTTTATGCAATCGAATATAAATCAAGATTTATCGAATATAAATATAAAGATTTTAGCATATAAATTACAAGACTATCGAATATACATAAAAATTTATTGAATATTCATTAAGATTTATGGAATATACATCAAGATTCATTGAATATAAATCAAGATTTATCAAATATAAATCAAAGTTTTGGAATAGAGATTGCAAGATTATCGAATATAAATCAATATTTCGCATTATAAATAACACAATTATCAATATCCACCAATTGTTTTTTTTTTAAAATATAGATAACAAGATTATCGAATATAAATTAAAATATTTGCATCTAAATCAAATTTTGTATAATATTTCAACGTTTTACACGCCATAAACATAAGGAGAAAGTGTTTAGACTACTTGGTTTTTGTGGATATGAAACAATAGGATGGGGGGAATTTCTGCGGCTTCACCGAGTATACACAGTTCTCCATGCTGCCATTGTTCATACAAACAACATCTATTCCTAAAATATAGATCAGTACTAATGATAAATACATAAAAGTTATACTTTTATTTTGCGATCAAGACCCTTTTCGCGAATAAGAAAAAATCTAAAATAGAAGAATTAATGATACAGATCACATTAACAAATATATACGCAATGTAATCACGCAATTGCTGTTGATAACGTTGTAAAACTCGGACTTTTTAGTACTTGGTGTGTAAATATGTGTACATGCCATAAGGAATATCTACATGTTTTTTCAAATACTATTTCTGAGTTTATTTCAAGACCGGCATCCCCTCAGACCAAAGCACCTTTCCATTAACCAGACGATACTATTATTGAAGTCGCCTTCGTTTCCAGTAACGCCCATTACCGACTGGCGACTTCGGAAACGTACGACAGCGAGCGTTGGCGATTGGCGATTTCAGAAATGTACGACAGCGAGCGTTGCCGATTTCAGAAACGTACGACAGAGAGCGTTGGCGATTGGCGATTTCAGAAATGTACGACAGCGAGCGTTGTGGCGATTTCAGAAATGTACGACAGCGAGCGTTGTGGCGATTTTGATACCGTACGTCAGTGAACGTTGTCCGTTAGATAAGCAAGTGAGCACTGCCGAGTTAGCAGGCGACGGTGTCGGAAACGCAACGTTAATGGAAAACAAACCCTACATAAATCTATATCTAATGACTTCATAATGTACACCCGAACCTAATGACTCAGGTCTTTTCATTTTAAAAACCGTAGAATATATTTTTATTCGCATTATTGATGAAGATAATTTTTTTCATAACTATTAAAAATACATCAAAATTGAGAGAGGAATAAGAAGTTTATACTTTTGTATTTTTACATTTATTTTATACCATAAAACCGCACCTTGTTTTAAGTTTCAAAGTAATTTTGCAAAAAGGTTGTATCGTGTGCAAATTCAGCGAACTAATGGCTTTTAAATTGACGTCACTTGTAGTAAATTTATCTTGGTCTTTAAACCGCGAGCACGCGTACTACAGTTGTTCGATTTTCATGTTATGCTTTGGGATAGATCGAGGAATGAACACACAACACAAAACATACAATACAAACCACTTTGTGGTTATTGGTGTTTTATGACACTGTCTGATGGCATCGATCGATTGTGACAATCGACAAGAAAAAAGTACCCCTATCATGGCCTGTGTATCAGAAACTTCACGATGAAACGAACTTGAGTATCATGGGAGTCTTCCATTTATCTATTTAGGACTGGTTTACCGTAGAAATATATTGAATGATCTATACACTAAATAACCCAGAATGTGTGTGACCTGCTTATATCTATGTTTAGTAAACATTCTGACGGAAAGGCGGGGCTACTTAAATAGTAACCAATCAAACATGGGTTGACGTAAGGGTTTTTCCAGGTATGGTCTAAGTTAAAGCCTGAAGAATACCGCCCGAGAGTGTACGAATAGGCCTTCATTCGTGACCTTTTAAAGTTCAACAGCTTTTCATTGATTCACCAGTCACGTGTTCTAACGAAGCATATATTTTTTCGGTTGTTATTAAAACTGAACAGTTTGACTTTATATCTCATATAAAAAAGGCGCTCCTTCCATAGCATAGCGTTTAAGAAAGTATGCATACTGGTAGGACTTAACTTCATAAAAAATAAACCCAACTGGATGTGTATGGTTGTATTTAATGACTATTACTTACATGTGCTTCATCTTTTTCTTCTTCAGAGTTTGCCTTAATTGACCGGTATCTTGAAACAAGTCATTTAACCAAAGAATCAGAAATGGACATTAATGTAGATCAGAAGGTAATATTACTTGCCATTTTCCAAGAATTCAGTAATTGTACCGTGAAGAAAATATCAATGAATCAATGACATGCTTCATTTTCTTGTAGGTCCCTCAGAATACTTGCTTGATGGGAACTGAAAGTTTGAATCTTCCTGCAATCGTGTGTGAAGGACAGTTTACGTGCTCAGTTAACACGTTTATGGAAAATATGGGAGATTTTGCACCCCAGTCACAAACTGTAGTGCCGGTAACAGAGAACGCACAGGAATTCCAAAACCCAGAAAGTCCCAAATGTTTTATAGACATGGACAGTCATCATGATCATGACATTTCGTTGTATGACCCGAACATTGTTGTTAAAACCGAAAAAGTGTATGTGCCCTGCTCGATGTCTTCAACAAACAACATTCCGAATCTACCAAACTTCTGTAGTATAGACAATGAACCTTACGTCCCGTCAGTGAAGACAGAATCATTTGAGACTTTCTCGTGTGTGAACCAGTATGGAAATTGTGATATTGGTTCTGCTGTTGTTGTCGCCCTTAAAAATGAAATTAGTCAAGTTTGCAGAATTCTAGGAATTTCACCAGGTACAAATATACCTTTTTTTCCCCGAGGAAAATTTATGTGAATTAAATTTCCAAGAAATTTGTTGAGCAGATAACAAGATGAATTCAATCTCATTTTGGTAAAAATACTGGCCGTAATTGATAAATGTTATGCGCGCCAATCCCATCGACATAAACACATTTTTCCATGTTTCAACGTGAAATTATGCTTAAAGTACACCGAATCAATAAAACCGAAATACGCAGTCAATTAGAACGAATAGCTTTTGCGAAAAATATAACTTGAGATTTGATTAATGATAACACTAATGACACTATACACATCAGTTAACAGAGTTTTGTTTTCATCAATGGAGCATGACGACCTGTGTGTATTTTCAGTTTGTTTACCTTGTGTATTTACCTGTATCAATCTAGCTCTTACCTGACTAATGAAGTGTATTTTTGGTGTTTTAATAGATCCGAGGTCTTGGTCGGAATCTGATGTTCTGAGGTGGATGGACTGGCACGGCAACCAGTTCAACGCTTCGTACGGTGTCACAGAAGCCTTCAGAATGTGCGGAGCCCAGTTATGCCGTTTGAGTAATGAGGATTTTAAGAGGAGATCTCCTGAGGCAGGGGCGAATCTATATGCACAACTCGATGTTTGGAAAAATGGTACATAACTAAATTTCTTGCATTCAAATCACGCAAATAGCGAAAATAGAAATTGTTTTGTATGATATGTTAGTTTCGTATAAACTTAATGCAGTTATGTAAGTGTCTTTTGCTACTTTTGTTTTAGAAGATATTTTTGGCTTATATTGGGTTATTTTGTATATGTCATTTTGTTTTTCGTTAACAGCCTGTAGTCTGCCTAATCCGCAAATAAAGCAGACGACTCCTGACTTTTATTTCCCGCCAGCGCCTACAGAGTCCTACATAACTCCGTCTCTATCCCCAACCCCCAGTACAACCAGTGAGGAAAGCTACCAAAGCAGCTCACCAAAAAGTTCTCAGTCGGAGGAAGAAGTCACCGCACAAAATTGTAAGTTCATGTAATTGAAAAAACATTATAAAACAACAACAAACGAATCCACTCTTGTTTCACGTGATTGTACGAGACGGTTTCTTACCTGTCTAATTCTTTAAATTCTGTTTTCAGACCATAGTAATGTAAACAACGGAAAACAAACTATCCATCTTTGGGAGTTTCTGAAGGAACTTCTGCTTCAGCCAGACAGTTACAGTGGATGCATCAAATGGGTCAGTCGCCCCGACGGAATTTTCAAAATCGAAGATTCCTCACGAGTTGCAAGGTTATGGGGGAAAAGAAAAAACCGACCAGCCATGAACTACGATAAACTGAGCAGGTCTATTCGCCAGTACTACAAGAAGGGGATCATAAAGAAAACAGAGCATTCAAAGCGACTCGTGTACCAGTTCTGTCAACCATACCTGTGAAAAGACGCAACTTTATAAATAAAAAAGTATGGCTTGATACGAAGGACGTTTCCCAAAATGTCCACATCACACCCTTCGTGTGATTCATTAAAATGGCCACTGCTTGGTTTGTAACTTTTCATGTGACGGTGGTTACCGAATCCCGGTCCTAGCAGAATGTAACCAGCTAAATGAAGTATTTCTAAATGGCAGCTATTCTTGAACGTTTATCTGGTGCGGGCACCAGTGATGTAGTCATCGGAGATTCTCTGGGATTCCTCTTGTTGCTACTCTTGCCACTCTTGTCGACCCGATGGCAGTTATTTTATATACATGAATTCCAATAACATTTGAAAGTGAATAGCACACGTGTGTTTGATTTCCATTATTATAACGTATAACTGTTATAATAACTATAAGTGCCCTTTATTTCATTGTATTTATCTTTGACAGCTGTTAATGATTTCTTGATTTTTGAATTTTATTCAATTTCAATAACTCATACTTACTGAATTTGAAATTTTGCCGTATTTGTTGTTAGTATCAAAATATGGCAAATATAAGCATAAAATGTGATACTGATTTGTACAAAATGTTAATTTTTAGGCAATAAATTATTTTTGACAACATATCAGTGGGTTTTTGTATTGGTAACAGTGATTGTACATTCTGTTGAATGTCTACTAACGAAGTACGCGACACTACATACTGGATTTAACGGGTTTGTGTGACGTTACAAAGATACAGAAGGTCTGATGGCTCCCCTATCATCATTGTACAAGATTATGATGAACTTGCATAATTGTATGTGATAAATGACAAGTATATTTAAATAATTTTGAATAAGAATTTTTAGTATTTTAATTATAAACGATTGAACAAAAGGTAAACACAGTAGGCAGGAATATCTATATCAGTTTCTGATATATGGAAGTTCACCGGACTTAATTTTGACATATATATATATATATATATATATATATTCGCCTTTTCATAATAAAATATTAATTAACAACCCTCTGAAGAGAAAGCGGTGTATAAAAACGCACGTGCATAACAATTGTAGAATTCTGAAATTTAGGGGGTTTCCCAAAACAGTGGCGGTGGTGAAGAACATTGCATAATAATTATTGTTTGATTTATCGCATACACGATCCTAAACCAATCCTACTGATGTGCCAGGTAAACTCTTAATTAGTGTTGTTGTCAGGGCAAGTTGTATAATCTGTAAACATACTATACTTTTCAATATGTAAATATGTCAGTACATGCATTTAGTGCAATGGAGATTACAAAGTGAATTAAATTAATTCAATTTAAAATTTAGTGTAAAATTGCAATGATAATAATAGTAATAATAATGATAATTTATCTTTTTTTCGGTGTAATTTTTTTCTTTTCCGAACGACATAAACAACAAAGCTAGTTTCAACTCTAGTATGCAATCTCTCTCTCTCTCTCTCTCTCTCTCTCTCTCTCTCTCTCTCTCTCTCTTCAAAAATATATAAATATATACATGTATTTATGAAATGATATTCAAAATAGAGATATTTTATTTAAACTGAATTTGAAACAACCAGGAAGATGGAATTCCTGCAATAGACTTGAATACGATAGCACAAACAAAGAAAACTTGATAGTTGAACCTGTCTGTAAATATAGAACACTGGATATATAAGTTGAATCCCGTGAACCTCATACACATTCACATTGTTTTCATCCATCATGTGAAATTACAAACATTTCCGGCATGGTATTTTTATTATGTGATAAAATTTAACCCTTATGAAATATGGACTTATTCTTGGTATAACCCCCAACCCCCTCCCCCACCAAAACAAAAAACAAAAAACAACAACAACAACAACAAAACATCGGCATATAGACACTAAATATTGAATGCTTTTATTTGCAATTCACGAAAATGTAATGTAGATTTTTTATTCAATAAATATTTTCATCATTCTATGAATCACTTCAAAAGGGGTTAATAAAGCCGTGGACGTTGTATCGCGTATGAAATGTTCCGTGCTTCTTTCAAAATAATAGCAACTATTATACCTTTTTGTGGGGATATGCCTCTTTTTAAAAAAATATAGAGATTATAAGATTTTGTTGCATGGATTGTGTGTAAGATATGGAGTGTTGATTGTTTGTTGTGAAACTGACAATATTGATGGAAAATATCCTTCTTCTTCAATTAACATAGTCAACAAAATATACATGTAAAATTCTCTAAAGTTTAAAGTAATTAAATGTGGTGAAATAATTTAACATTTTCCGTAACAAAACAATATAATGTACTCATAGCCGTTAATGTAAACTTATATTGCCAAAAAGTGTAAATATATCGTATAAGGACAAATTTTATATTCTTAAGCTGGAAACATATCTAACATTTTGATATATAAATACCAAGTACATGTATTTAGTGCATATGTAATATATGTACTCCAGTTTTTTCTTCTTCAAGATGATGTAATAAACATGATCTTGTCAATTTGAATACATGTACAGTCTTTACAATACATATTATTACATCACTTTGAACATAAAAAAAATCGTAATTGAAATACAAGATATTTTATTTGAATTGAATTAAAAATAATATCAAACATGAAAGACAAGCCATATGATATTTTCAAAAATGCGTGGTATACTGCACGAGTACAATAGTGTAAACAAAGACTACTCAATACACACACATGTCGACCAGTCTGAAAATAGAAGTAAGTGATGTCTCGTGAATTTCATGCGTGTAGTCATTGTTTACCTTCATCATGTGCAATTACAATATTTCCGAAACGATATATTTATAACATTACGAGCTATAAGTCAACGCTGATGAAATATTTATTCACATGTGAGCTGTACTGATGTATTTTTTCAAATCTTAGAAACTGAGTAATACATTAGATTTATTCATTTGTAATTCATAAGTTTTCATGATTTTATGAAATATTTCAAAAGTGTACTAAAAATATATATATCGCCGATTTCATGTGAGGTGTTAGTGGTGTTTTTTTTTTTCTAGAACTGGTGTCAAGCGTTACATTTTCTAATATCTTTTCAAAAATAAATTGAGATGGTATGATTCGGTGTGTAGAGTGTTGGCCGATTGTTGTAAAATTGACAATATTGATAAAAATAATATGTTGATATATTTGACCTTCAATCAGTCTAGTCGAAAACGCACGCATGCGATATTCTCTGCAATAATACTGTTAAGTAAATAAAGATTTGGTAATATTAAATTTGCAATTCTAACTCTCGCATAATCGTTAATGCAAAAGTTCATTTAGATTACCGACTCGTGTAAATATTATAATTGTGGCTAGGGTTAAATTTACTCTATAAACAAGCAAAAAATTATACCAAAATGATATCGATGATTCACCAATGTTTCTCACGATTCCAAATCCAGTGGGCTAAAGAGGGCCCTTAATAATGTTCATAATTTTACAAGTAGCAATGACATATTCCAATGTAGTACCTACAAATCTAGAAAATGGCTAAGAGGAAGTAATTACACCAGGATTTCAGATTCCGGATCCCTCTATTTATCTTTTGTAGTTCATACCTTATTAAAATGTAGGGGGGAAATCTGTTATTGCGAAACAGTTTTATTGGACCGTTTATAATGTATAAATGATAATATTGACTTACATGTAAGTCATACACTGATTATAAAAGATACCATCCAAAAGTGACAACAACATATACATAGTAACGCACTGTAGAGAACCCTGACCCAGGACTATCCGGAATCCCATGGATACACATTATAGATACACAATTCTAAAGTTTGATTCAGCATGAGTCATTGCATTTTAATTCGATTCAGATATATATTTGTATCAAGAACTTGGGTTTTCACCAATTCATGACGCGGTGTTACTGAAATTCTTTAATGTGTACTTTTAAAAAGTTACCAAGAAGCAAATTTTCTACAGATACGTTCCGTCTGTATTTCATTTGTTAATTGAGAAAAATTCATCTTATTATGTTGTTATCCGAGGCTAACAAATTCTTCCAACCTTTTCAGTATTTGGAGGGGGCATATTGTGGAGTTTGGGAGACTAACGTCCGTTAGACATTGTGAATTTTAAGTATTCTCTATAGACATTGTGAATTTTAAGTGTTCTCTAAGCATTGTGAAATCTAAGTGTTCACTAGACATTGTGAATTTTAAGTGTCCACTAGACACTGTGAATTTTAAGTGTTCACTAGACATTGTGAATTTTAAGTGTTCACTAGACATTGTGAATTTTAAGTGTTCACTAGACATTGTGAATTTTAAGTGTCCACTAGACACTGTGAATTTTAAGTGTTCACTAGACATTGTGAATCTTAAGTGTTCACTAGGCATTATGGAATTTTGGAGGCTTTCTAGACACTTTGGATTTGGAAGGTTTGATAGACAGTGGTTGTTTTTTTTTTTTTTAAATATCTTTAAGAATATTCCCATGTATATCGGAATCTCACTAAATGGAAAATCATGTTTTCTTATTCTCGAACGAATTCTAATTCATTCTAACCTATTCATAAGATATACTTTTTATTCATTTAAACATCATCTCCATTTTAAATTTATTCAAATCATTAATACATTTACTATAATTATGGATGTTCTGATATTTAAAAAAATATCTAAAATTACAGTATTCTGTAAAAGAGTGTTTTGTCGATTTTCACTAAGTTATAATTATGATACATACAGCTGATAGAATAAACATATGAACTGACTTAACATGAAATAACTTTGTTTGTTTGATTAAATATATCCGGTAACGGCAACACTCAGATTTACGAGAACAAGAAAAGAACTAACGATAAAGGGACGTAAACATAGTGACAAGTAATACCTGTACACCTTACTCACAGCTCAGGGAGGTTTGTATGTACTTGTAATAAATCAAATCCATATTTACTACATTTCACATACAGTAATTGTAAGTATGAATAAATGTACACACTGAACAATTCAGATTCAGTACTATTAAAATGATCAGCGACAGTTAAGTTTGATAGTATATCTGAGTATACAACAAAATAGCATATCCGAGTGTTTATGTCAAAATAGCATAGGCAGCATGTTTATGTCAAAATAGCATAGACAGAGTGTTTATGTCAAAATAGCATATCCGAGTGTTTATGTCAAAATAGTATAGACAGAGTGTTTATGTCAAAATAGTATAGACAGAGTGTTTATGTCAAAATAGCATAAACAGAGTGTTTATGTCAAAATAGCATAAACAGAGTGTTTATGTCAAAATAGCATAGCCAGAGTGTTTATGTCAAAATAGCATAGACCGAATGTTTATGTCAAACAGAATAGGTATATATAGCGTAGGTATAATGTCTATGTTAAAACAGAATAGGTATAATGTCTATGTCAAAACAGAATAGGTAGAATATGTCTATAAAGCATAGGTAACAGAGAAATGTTTAAAGGATTGATTGAATATTTCACTCATAAGGAGACGTCACCAATGTCGGTGAAGGGCTGCAAAATTTAGGTGAAGGAGATTACAGACTCTTCATTCATTCGGCTAAATCAATATCGTACTTTGTTGCCAGAAAAGGAGTAATACAAGTAACCAGCGTAATATACCGGGATCATCATCAATAGAATAAAACAATCAAGGTGATTAAGATAAAACCTGACTGGGGCACAGAACGTGTCTCTCCTTCGCTGTAGGGCAGGTTGTGACCTTCACGACGTTATTAAGCATAACCATTTACCGGCAAATATATATACATGTATTTCTAGGTATCTTTGAAATAGGGAAATCCTTAAAGTATTGTTTTATCATCAATCTATTTACATTCTATGACAGAGTTAGTGTGATTTAGAAGAGATCAAGCATTTCATAATTCTTAAAACGGGACGCAATGTTAATTGTCAGATGGATCCTAAAATGGACAAGGAGAATCTTTTTTTTTTTTTTTTTTTTTTTTTTTTTTTTTTAGCGTATATGGAATTCCCGCAGCGTGTCTATCAGTTCTCATTGACTTCAAAAATTCTATAGAATACAAAATTAAGAGAAGGGCAAACACGGACCCCTGGATGTACCAGAGGTGGGATCAGGTGTCTAGGAGAAGTAAGTATTCCCTGTTGACCGATCACACCCACTGTGTTAAGTTATTGTTGATTCCAAAGAAAACTAGATACTGGACAAAGACGACGCATGTTTTTTGGGGGGTGTTTTTTATTTTTGTTTTTTTGTTTTTGTAACTTGTAAAATACAAAGGGACAAAGCCAGGTATAAATCATATCGGTCGCAAAATTGTGGGAAATATGTATATAAATTTTGAAATGAAAAATTAGCATTCAAATAATTCGTCGGCCATAGATTGTAATGGTTCGGTTAATGCAAATTGGGTCATGATCTAATTCATGAAGTAGTCGATAAACATTCCTTCATATCTGTCTGCTATAAATACCTTCTCTGATCTTATTTCCATTCAAAACATTTAAAAAGAAAAATATTTTCCATTACAGATTCTTAATGCATATCTTTATGAATCATCAAAGACGACCAAGTGTGCAATAAAGCGACACAACTTCAATGCATACGTAAAAATGTAAAGGTATATATAATGAACATTTAACAGGCTTATCGTAAATACAAAAGCATTTTAAAATATTCCTTGCATAGAAACTAATACAAGTGCTAAGAATAATCGAAATCCTCAAAGGAGAAGGTATAGTGGGGGCCTTATATGACTCCCCCACCTCTTGCGAAGAACAGCGATGACAAAACTGTAGAACATTATCTACATGTAAATTAAAATTTTGAAAATAATCAGTATTTGTCTATTTAAAAAAATAGACAAATTTTGAACTTGTATGTTGCTTCAGAAAATGCATGTATAAAGCACTCACTTGCGTATCTCTCAAGTTTTACTCAAAATCATTACAACCCTGTGGCTATACTCATTCGTGATCGTGATTAGATCTTTCTATAGGCATTAACTTAAAACCACTTATTAATAGGTTTCATGATTTTAAGTCTATTTCAAAATTTAACAGGAATTAAGGGAAAATGGGGGCCACATGAATCTCTTATCCTACCATGTTCTTCAGCCCTAACCCCTAAAACAACCAACCAAACAAACAAATGCTAAAACCAAGTCCTCAACCAAACATCAAAATCCCAAGAATCGTAAGCTTGGAAATGACATAATTTGCAGAGAGTGAAATGTTCTTTGTCCACAACTGCAAAACTTTGGATTTGAGATCCACGGATATCACATCCGATGTAATTGCAAACTCAATATTTTTCATTTACCATTTGTAAATACTTTATGAATAAAATAAATGTAGAACTCCCAGCCACTAAAAAGTGTTTCTATGTCCTAGGATGTGGGGAGATGATTCTGACTTATTTCACATGTTTAAGTCTGAAAATTTTATACCTTCTCAACACTGAAGAGTTCCGATCGTCTATTTCGTAATAACTTGTACTATGATTTAGTACAGAAAACTGTCTGGAGGCACAGAACTTTCTAAAGATACCTTCAAATTGACTCGTCAAAAATTTACAGTTTTCTTTTTATTGCATTTACTTTTCATGCTTAAATGCTTTGTGTAAAGTAATTGTCATTTAAAAAGTTATGCACCTCGGGACAGTTAATGGTTCAAACTACATTGTATTATGAAATAGACTATGGGAACTCTTTAGTGTTGAGAAGGTATAAAATTAAATGGTGGCCATTTGCAACAGCTTCGAAAATATCCAACTTGATTTACCATGGGATTTACACCATGTAAAGGTAAGAAATCCATGTTTCACTGTGATAGGGAGTTAATAGGATGTCTAAGGCGAAAATTTGAGGTGGACGGGAAATTCATTTTAAGCTATTTTAATTGCAACAAGCAGCCGAAGTTCAGGCAAGATTTCCCGAATCAATTTGTGTGATATTGGTCTGAGATTTGGAAGAGGCATCAGTTCAAATATCCAGCGTCGACGAATTTCGCTGAGATTACGAAACAAATGGGCCATTAGAAACAATAAGTCCGTCCGCACCAGAAGATTAGTAAATCACGGTGTTGGGGAGTTTAAACCTTCACAAATATTTTTACATGATTGGAGAAAAATTTATAAAATCTAGCTCGAAAATAGTGGATACGATATCTGGAAAGTGCAGTACAAACTGATTCTGTTTAGCATTTGGATACTACATGCATTATCTTTAAAGTTTGCAGCATAACTTTTCCATTATAAGTCATACCTTTTTTACTTCTACAGTGTATCTGTTTGTCTGGCATTTATTCCATTTGTTTTCCTTTAAAATCAGAGAAAATAATCAAATCGCTTCACAAACCTCAATGTGGATAAAGCTAGAAACACAGGGCAATTATATCGGGGCGGGGGTATTTCGGTTGAATTTGATAATTTTCGGATGCCCATCAATCATACCCCTCTCCACCCCCCCCCCACCCCCCATCTCGCTCACCAGAATTGCTTATCTGTATGGTTGGCCATCCTATCCACAATTATTTATGTATTGGCCCTACATTTCAATGGTTTACCCGAATTGTGTCGTGGTTTATACCGAGCGAAGCTCGGACGGGCCGAAGGCCCGTCCGCGAAGCAAGGCTCTAAAGGTAACACGTATGTAAAAGAAAAAAGTCAAAATCAGCAAAAGAAAAAGAGACAATCTCTATATACGTTCACTGAAATTTTCGTGATCCATATGGGCGCCGCCATTTATTTTTTCATTACCTGCTTCAACAGTTATTCGTGTTTTATTTTGAATGTCAATAATAGAAGACTCTAACGTGCAATTCGTAATTTAAACACTCAGTTTGTTCAAAGTGAATAATATAATTATCATTGGTACAGGTTTTAGCAAATAAATACATATAAAACCGTAATACGACTAAATAGATGAACTAGTTCATGAGTTTCTTTGAATAAGAATATACGATAAAATTACGGTTACTTTTTTACCATTTTGAATTTATTGGTTAATTTTGTTTGGTTTTAACGGCCTTTTTCATTGCATACGGAATGTATTATTGTTGTTTATAAAATTTGTTTGCTTTGAAAAAAGAGAAAAAAGTCGAGGTTAAATGTGACGTCACAATGCACAGTTTACGTCGCCTTGCGTTTTATTTCCCGCGTTCAATGAATAGGCGGATCATGTAAAACTGTTGTCCCCATATAAACTCCTTAAATATTGAGATGTTACTGGGTGTTTAGCGCAAGGAAATTTCATTCAAAATATATATTTATAAATGAATCATAATCTACCGTACTTAACGGATTTATGATTACCACTCGGGACACGGAGTTACGTACATGCTTCGCTCGGTCTAACGGTCACACCGTATATATATTAGCTTCTCACACGTTGTTCTGAAAAATATGAAAATATGAATGATTACAATATACTGTGCAAAGTAATGAATTCCGAGCACACTCCATTTACTTAAAATATTTTCCCATAGTGAACTTGATATTTGGAGAGACTGTCATAATCCAAGAATCGCATTGGTTAAAAAAAAAAAAGGCATTAATAGCGAGCGCAGCGAGCCAGCGCTCCGCGCTGGCTCGTACTGCGAGCTCTAATGACTAGAGCGCGGGAAATAATCCGAGCTAAATCTCAACCTCTAACAAGAATTTTTTTTGACGCCAATCCCAGAAGTCCCTCGTACAAAATGGCGGATGGTCCGATTCGTAAAATAATAATAAAAAAAATCTTTGAAGTATTACAAACCTTTCTTATTTGAAAAGAAAGGATGACAATCATATTCTTCCCCCTTTCTTTTTCTTTTTAAAATATTGTCTAAAGAAATGTAAACAGTCACGTCACAACTACCAGGCTACGTCACAACACGCTCGTTGCATTTCCCGCTAAACTGGTTCCTACATTGGCGAGAAGAGCAAGACAGTAATCCTAATCAGTTTTCCTTGTTTTCAATATAAATTTTTTGAAAATGTATTCAGATATGCTGCGCTCGCCCCAACGGTCACACCGTAATCATATTATAGGTAAATTTTAAGATCACCGGTGTAAAAGATTTTTATGAAAGCAACAAGTGATAAATTTCGCATTTGGGAAACGGATGTAGGTTAAGATTTATAACGTAACCATTTGTTTACTATCTACTAGTATTTTTACATATCATACATGTATTAAAAGTTAAAAGCTAAAAAAAAAATTCATTTCCTGCTTTTAAATATGATACCGAGCGAAGCTCGGACGGGCCGAAGGCCCGTCCGCGAAGCAAGGCTCTAAAGGTAACACGTATGTAAAAGAAAAAAGTCAAAATCAGCAAAAGAAAAAGAGACAATCTCTATATACGTTCACTGAAATTTTCGTGATCCATATGGGCGCCGCCATTTATTTTTTCATTATCTGCTTCAACAGTTTTTCGTGTTTTATTTTGAATGCCAATAATAGAAGACTTTGACGTGCAATTCGTAATTTAAACACTCAGTTTGTTCAAAGTGAATAGTATAATTATCATTGTAACAGGTTTCAGCAAATAATTACATATAAAACCGTAATACGACTAAATAGATGAACGAGTTCATGAGTTTTTTAAAATAAGAATATACGATAAAATTACGGTCACATTTTTGCCATTTTGAATTTATTGGTTAATTTTGTTTAATCTTATAACGGCCTTTTTCATTGCATACGGAATGTTTTATTGTTGTTTATAATTATTTGCTTTGAAAAAGAGAAAAAAGGTTGAGGCTAAATGTGACGTCACAATACACAGTTTACGTCGCCTTGTGTTTTATTTCCCGCGTTCAATGAATAGGCGGATCCTGTAAAACTGTTGTCCCCATATAAACCCCTTTAATATTGAGATGTTACTGTGTTTTTAGCGCAAGGAAAATTTCATTAAAATATATATTTTTAAATGAATCATAACCTACCATACTTAACGGAATTATGATTACCACTTGGGACACTCGAATGGACATTACATGCTTCGCTCGGTCCAACGGTCACACCGTATACATATTATTTTTCTGCAAAACATTTTATTTATTGATTCCAAATATATTTTATAACCATATGTCTCACAATATTATGTTGATACCACGGACAACTAGTTTAAGGACATTTTCTTTTGTTTACCGGCACCCAATCAAATATCACTAAAAATTTCACAAAGACATATATACTTTTAAATGCCAAACAACATACCGTGGAATAAAAGTACTGGGAAATGCATGTGAACTGTTGCGACTATTCTGATTGTTTAGTCTTTCTGACATACCCGGAAGCATCTGACTTGTAATAAGAAATATTTGAAATGTTATTGATTATAGCGAGCGAAGCTCGCGTCGCGTAGCGACGCGACCAGCTCGCTCCAATGATTACACATATGAGTCACGTGATTTGCTCTTCATCAGCTGAAAAATGATGAGTATTACCCATAATGCTTCTGGAAAGATGTCGCCGTCACTGCGGTATACTTCATGGACAAACCCATAATTAAAATAATTAGATTGTTTAGAAAGTACCGTCAACGTTTTTAAATTCCAGACAAGCTTTCTCACAGCTTCAAACGTTTTGTTTTTGCTTGGTTTGAGAGAAGAAGAAAAACATTGCAGCTAATATGACGTCACAATATAACTGTTTACATCCACCGCGTTATATTTCCCGAAATGAAGGGGCGGATAAAAGGCCTATAAGTCGTGTTGCAAGAACTAATGGGCTTCGCTCGCCTTAACAGTCACACCGTACAACATATCAGTAAAGCTGTAATGCATACTAACGTCTAGAGCTAATGATTTTCAATAATTCTATCCACGTCTACAATAGAGTGATTCTAAGCGTGTATTTAACAATGATAAACTCAATCAAACGTTTTGAATAAATCATCATTAACCACCTCGAAGATGAAAATACTTAATTCTAATCTAGAAACCTTCATAATATACTTGCATATGTAATGACCCATTCCTTTCCTCCAATATTTTAAGGTTTCTAGGAAAACCACAAACGAAATAAATATATTTATATGTATCTATATTTATTCAACGTTCACCATCTAACATCAGCTGTCCTACAGACTATGTGCATTGAGAATTTTGTAGAATCACCATGTGTTTGGATTTTTCTTCTGTTTTTATTTGTTTTTGCTGTTGATTTTCGCAAATCTATATCAGATAGTGAAGAAACATCTTGGATAGACATTGCAAAAGCTTCAACAATATGGTTTTTACAAGTATTTTGTCAGAGATTAGACAACATCCTTACACGTTCTTACAAGTATAACAGATAGAGTTTATAACAATCAATGTTAATTAACATGGTATGTTAAGAACAGTAAGAATGGAAACATTGGTCTCAGTGTCTCGGTGTTTTGGAAACGAAGGCTGCTATGGTGATACTGTAAACATGTTTTTGTTTAGTAGTTCGATCATCTATTCACCGCCGCGACAAGGTTAACATAATTTTATTTATTTCCGGGTTTCCGAAGGTAAAATCGTTTAGACAACATGTTTTATTTTTGGATTTTAATGTTTATTTTTGGCAGTATTTTATTGAACTGGGTTAACGACATACCATTTGTATCTCTGGTTTTTTTTTGGTTTTTTTTTTTTTGGGGGGGTGCTAACATACTTACAAATGTATCTTTGTATTGGCATGGCACCACCTAGTTTAAGGACATCATGCATGCTATATATATCTCTCTATATATATCTCTCTCTATATATATATATCTATCTATATATATCTATATATATATATATATATATATATATATATATATATATGTGTGTGTGTGTGTGTGTGTGTGTGTGTGTGTGTGTGTGTGTGTGTGTGTATGTATATATATATATATATATATATATTAAAATTGCACAAAATGTCCATGGTATAGGTAATACACTGTAAGTAAAAAAAAAATATATCCAACAATGACTAAGTATACATGATCCACATTTAATTAATTACACTTAGCGCTTCGTCGTGTAGTTAAGCTCTTTAGAGTGTAACAATTGTTTTTACAAAAAGAGTCTTTTAGTCTTTTTGTAAAAATTGCTTCACTCTGAAGAGCCGAACTACACGGCGAAAGCGCTAAAGTGTAATTAATTAAATGTGGATCATGTGTACTTGGTCATCGTTGGATATATATATATATATATATATATATATATACTGGGTATAATATCGGTGAAGTGAAGGACCCCCCCTGCGGCATTGTCTCGGGAAGCAGGAAGATTTACAATGTTACCATAGCGTCCTTGGCTGCCCCAGTTAAAGGAGGTAAATTGTATATTTACATTCACTCCCTTTTCACTTAATATGTGGGTTCATATAAGCTTTGTATTTTAGATTATAAATATTTTCATGTAAAATTTAGCAAAATACGTAAAACAGAGCATCATAGTGATCATTTCTGTCATTGTAGAGCTTTAAATCATTTTATTTTTCATTGATATACAATGCATTCTATTACTTGTATAGAAAATACATGTATAGTCGAAGCAGATTTTTCCACATGAGTGGTTTGTAGATTCTCTTCAATATTCTCTGCCCACAATTACACAATTGAATAACGTACAGGAAAAAAAAAGGAAAAACCATTAACAAACGTGTATTTCATTAAAAAAAAATTCTTGATCATTTGATAGTGCAGCTATTGACTTTCGATTTGGTCTACTTGTGACAATACAGACCTGGTCAGGTCAAGCATTGGTTGACCTCGGCAAAGAGCCTCGGTCAACCAATATGTGACCAGGCCTCAAGACCACAAACTGAGAATAGACTTTTAAGTCAAAAATTTGAACACATTAGGCAGTAGACTCTGGTCATTAAAAGTGAAAAACAAATTTTAAAAATCTTCTGGTTTATGTAAAAAAAAAATCAAATACAAATATATACTGCAAATTATATGGAAATTATTTCAAAACTTAATTGAATTCGAAATTTAGACTTAAGTATATTCTTGGTTTTGTGTTCTTGGTGCCAGGTCCGTATAGTATGGTGTCCGGATAGGGCCATTTGCAAAAGCGTGACTGCGCGTTAGTCACAACACGCCGTCACGCCAACAAGCAACGCGCCTTCGCGCTCTCACGCCAACAAGCAACACACCTTCGCGCAGACAAGCAACGCGCCTTCGCGCAGACAAGCAACGCGCCATCACGCCAACAAGCAACACGGCGCGAAGGCGTATTGCTTGTTGGCGTGACGGCGCGAAGGTGTGTTGCTTGTTGGCGTGAGAGCGCGAAGGCGCGTTACTTGTTGTCGTGAAAGCGCGAAGGCGCATTGCTTGTCTGTGCGCAGGTGCGTTGCTTGTTGGCGTGAGAGCGCGAAGGCGTGTTGCTTGTCTGCGTGAAGGCGCGTTGCTTGTTGGCGTGAGAGCGCGAAGGCGCGTTGCTTGTTGACGTATGGTGTCCGGATAGGGCCATTTGCAAAAGCGTGACTGCGCGTTAGTCACAACACGCCGTCACGCCAACAAGCAACGCGCCTTCGCGCTCTCACGCCAACAAGCAACGCGTCTTCGCGCTCTCACGCCAACAAGCAACGCGTCTTCGCGCTCTCACGCCAACAAGCAACACGCCTTCGCGCAGACAAGCAACGCGCCTTCGCGCTCTCAAGCCAACAAATAACGCGCCTTCGCGCAGACAAGCAACACGCCTTCGCGCTCTCACGACAACAATCAACGTGCCTTCGCGCTCTCACGCCAACAAGCATTACGCCTTCGCGCAGCGTTGCTTGTCTGCGCGAAGGCGCGTTGCTTGTTGGCGTGAGAGCGCGAAGGCGCGTTGCTTGTTGGCGTGACGGCGTGTTGTGACTAACGCGCAGTCACGCTTTTGCAAATGGCCCTATCCGGACACCATAGTATAGTCACCAGTAGGGCGAATCAAACGTCGAAAATTGTATAATACATCTATCATCTAATAAATACCTATGTTCAAAATCAAAGCTTGTCCACATATGCACAGAATGTTTCAAAGAGCTAAAACCTCGAGGACATTCCTTCAGTTTGGAAAGCCATTCAGATTTGAAATACTTTCTTCCGTAGCATCAATTTTTCAGTGTGTTGAACCAATATCCATGACGATCTTTACCACCAATTTCGCGTAATTTGTGGGTCATAAATGAAAAATTAGTTTGTTTCTCTCTATGTGGGTGCATGTTTTTTTTTTTGGTTTTTTTGTTTGTTTTTGGTTTGTTTGTTCGGATTATTGTTAAAACTAAGGACTATACGCTTGTTTGCACAGTTAAATTAGATTATTACACAACTATCTGAAATTTGAAAGTAAATTAGAATATCGGAAATATTAAATATTATGGATTACGTTGTTTTAAGTACGTTTTAAATCATAAGAGCGTTTGGTCCCGTCTTGATAACCATGGAGTGATATTTGTTGAGTGGTGATCATGTATCTATTAAGTGAAAACAATTCTCATATAAGAGTCACGTTAAGAACATCACGACTATCAGAAGTTGATCACTTGAATTAAGAGTTGGTTTTTACTATCAGGTTAAAACAAAACCGTTAAGAATGATGAATCTTATTTCAGTACACCCACACTGTATGTACCGAAACAAGAGCCAAGGCAACACATGACAACGGTCCTGTCTTCAACAACCACAAGCTGCGTCACAAAGGGTCAAAGGTGTGTTTTATGCTGGGAAAATTATGTTTAACTTACTAGTGATAGTAATCTTTGTTAGTAAACAATGAAAATGAAATGTTGATACATGATGTGCTTCTCGATTTTCATAAATCGGTGTCCTTTGAACTAATCTAATTCATTAGATTAATTTTGTCAATGTGAGATTCACTTACTATAGTATGGTAATATAAATTATCTAAAGTAATTCTAGGATTTTAAAATACGCCACAATGACCAACACGTCATTAGACACAGTCCTATATACTAGTCTTTCTGCATACACCTGCTTTAAGAAAAATGCATTTACGACCAAACTGAGTGACATGTTAGCTATTGTAACGTATTTTACAGCTGTGGGATTCAGCGAATTACTAGTTCAGATTCAGGGCATTCACGGTAATATTGGAATGATTCTAAATCATAACGTATGCTACAATTTCACGTACATCTTATTGCAAACAATGCCAGGTTACACTTTATGTTTGGCAATGTTTTAGAAATGGAAATTTCTGGCGAAAAGCATTGATAAAACTTCCTTCAGATGGATTTATGCCTCTTAGTTTATGAAAACGTGTTATTTGATTAACATTTTTTGTCATAAAATTGTTGCATTTATTGTAATGCAAGGTGAAGATAACGAACAGTGATCAATCTCATAACTCCTATAAGCAATACAAAATAGATAGTTGGGCAAACACGGACCCCTGGACACACCAGAGGTGGGATCAGGTGCCTAGGAGGAGTAAGCATCCCCTGTTGACCGGTCACACCCACCGTGAGCCCTATATCCTGATCAGGTAAACGGAGTTATCCGCAGTCAAAATCAGTGTAATAAATATTTCTATGTTTAAACATTTCTATGTTTTGATATTCTCTTCTATAGAATTTTCGTCGACGAATTTACACAATATAAGCGGAACCTCTCTTGCTATGCAAGTAAAATGGCAAGAGTTCATATTGGGGAGTATCTCTTGCTATGCAAGTAAAATGGCAAGAGTTCATATTGGGGGTCTCTCTTGCTATGTAAGTAAAATGGCAAGAGTTCATATTGGGGAGTCTCTCTTGCTATGTAAGTAAAATGGCAAGAGTTCATATTGGGGAGTCTCTCTTGCTATGTAAGTAACACTATTGAGGGATACTGTTGCATTTGTCGGGTTAGTGTAACTATTTTTACACGACAACTGGCATAACTCATATTTTATCTAAACAACAAGTTTCGATAAACCTTTATAGAAAATACAACTTTACAGTGTCTAAATCACCAGACTAAGTTTAAGTCTCTTAGCTTTATCTATTGAACCGCTGGATGGTCTTTATGTCCCTGAGGTTTTCAGGTTGTGGAATAGATTCTATCACATTCTACGTAAAAGTACACGCCATACGTCATGTAATAACTTACCTGTTTATCTAATGAAAGTGTTTAACTCAAAGGGTTTAACTCAATCATGACCCTAGATTAGCCACCTTCCCATTTCACTGGTTACCTTTTACCTGGAAAACAACCAATCGATTTCAATTCACTTGATATCTTTTGAAAAGGCAAAAAGACTATTTTGCTTCTTTTGAATCAACAAATCATTATTTTCACATTTACATGTAGTTTGTGTCAGTGGACGATACGTAACTCGCGATCTTCTCATGTTTGTAAACTATAGACTCGCACCATTGACTTATATTTTGTATCGTAATGAATCTGAATTATAACATGAATTTCTTCCACGTTTTCTCCAATAACCAAATCAGGTGCACCTGCACTGCTTAAAAAAAATGGTGTCTATATTAAAAGTACTCAACTGTAATTCGAGATAAAGCAATTTGAGTGCACGTTACTTTTAAGTCAAATTGACTGTGAACAAAGTTTATTACACAAAATAAACAGAAAGATGGATCGTCAATAACGGCTCGGTGTAGAAATGCAAATGCTGTTTAAAGGTTATCTCTTGTTCTCGGACATTTAAGGACATATTCTTTTCATGAGCAACAAGAGGAAATGACTTTTTGAGTGATTTTTTGTCTGGGAATTGATGTGATTAAAATAGTGTATCTGAATCCGTCACATTTCGTTAAACAAGAGTAAGAATAGCTTCAAAAGATTCAATACATTGAAACGTTGAGTGCATTTATTCTTGAAACGCATTTCACATCACTGAACAAAGGGTAACACGTCTAATAGCAATCTGCGATTGTTTTTATTTTCAATTCATAGTAGGAGTTTCCTGTAAATAGGGAATTTCAGACTTCTAAGTTACACGTGTAAAGCTGAATGTCAACATTATGAGTGAAGTATGTATACTAATTCCGGACTAATGCTCTGACCAATTTAAATGCTAAATACATGTACTACTAAACTGCTCAAACAATTCTATACGCTGAATAAAAATTATAGCTGCAACAGCAACATCTTCACTAACAGCAGCTAAAACATCTACAGAACTACAGAATGATCGAATCTCGGCGATGGGTGGTGAGGCGATGGTGAGGTGAGGCGAGTGGTTTTAAAGTTGTTAAATTATTTCATTACTTTCAAAATTAGGGCAGCTCAAATGCGAATATCAGGCTAAATAGCTGACAAATAGACCGAGATTTATTTCTTTATACATTTTAAGAAATAGAGCGGGATTACTTCATCGCTACGATTTTTTTTCTTTTAGACGGATAGTCTCCTAAGTACATTCATATCCAACTTAAGTTTTAAACAGCTAAAGTATTTATTTCCCGTAACCACAAGTAACACGACACTAGAATCAATATCTCACTAAGTCATATTACCGAGCTCTCTCTCTCTCTCTCTCTCTCTCTCTCTCTCTGGACGATGAAACCTGTTAAGTGAGGAGTCTAGTAGAGATTCGAATACACGGATGTGTTTTTGTAAAGGCTAAAATGTACTGTGTTAGGTATAGCTATAGGAACACCTATTAAAGTTTATCTAATATTCTCTTTCGAATTGTGAAAAAATATGGTTCGAGGGAGAATATTAGTGAGAACATGTCCCCACACCAGTTGTCCTCACTAATCTAATACTTTGAATATACATCTTTCACATGCTGTGGATCACGTTTATGGGGGACGCAATTGTGAGGACAGACTTTCGTCCTCATAGTGTACTTTCTGTCCTCACAACTTCTGTCAAATGGTTAAAAATTGTCCTCACTATACACGTTTTATCATCTCTCCTCCTCTCTCTCTCTCTCTCTCTCTGTGTTATTCTATGTGAATATATACACTGTAATGTACAAGGGCTGTCCACAAACACCGTAAATAGCGGGAAAATGACTGCGTGCTTGAGATCGTGAGTTTTGTTTTTATTTAAATTCATAAGTATTTAAAAAAGACCATGCATATCTATTTCAAAATTTAATAATAAAAAAAGATACAATGACTTACAAAGCAGGTTGCGAGTTCATAGAATATATCAGGTTCTTCTGACGTTACGTGAAGTCAAACATCTTGTATATATATATACATAAAGACACCCATTCAATTCCACGCACTTCACATGTCATTTCACCCACTTGTAGACAGCATCTGGTCAGTATTTTTTTAAACATGATTTTGTTGCTTATTTTATCTCAGTAAGATCCGAGAATCGCTGACCACACAGAGCAAATTGCATAAGGGGAAATAAAGAAAATTGGATTGGTGCGAGATCCGGGCTTTATGGAGAGTGTTGCAGAAAATCCAAATACCATTTATATCAACTGCATCCAAAAACATTTTAATCTCGATCACCGATTTCCCGCTCCTTACACAAACTTTTATAACAGTGCGGTGCTCCATGATGTCGCGTGACGTTGTCATTTTTAAATTTTATTTTTAAATATTATAATACGATAGTCTTCCTGATATAGTTCAAACTCTCACAAAATGACGTTCTTGCTGTTTTGACGTGGTATCGTGGAATGAATCCAAACTTTCTTTTTATGAAAACGTGCTAAAACACCATGCCTCGAGAATATCATTTTCAGATATTTAATTGGGTGCACAATTCTTAAAATTTGTCGAAAAGCATCAAATATTTGCATATCTATTGGAATCTACCCACAGTTTAAGTACATGTATACAGCATTTGTTTGGCTTCTGACGTATATTACGATATCGACGGAACTATTCCATGAACTTTTCCAATAACCCTGTATGCTGGTTCTCCGATCTGTGTCCTGTAAATTCACATTGTCTTGTTCATACAGAGTTATTACAGTTTGCATTGTTTTATTACGCTAATAATGATATATTGTGTATGTCATATTATAAGATCAGAAGGACCCCATTGGAAATAAGCCATATGGCTTTCATGGGCTATCCTTGGCATAGGCATATCCATTAATTTACTCACTGTGCTCTTAAAGTCAAATAGCTGTTAAAATTTACCTTTTTACCTTATGTATTTAACAACAACTTTTGTTTTAACTATGTGTTCCTCTGTGATATTGCCTTGTATTTATATTGTATATGTGCCTAAATAAATATACTAAACTAAACTAAACTAAACTAAATTGCCTCAATATATACATGTATCATGATGGGTAATTTCCAACACTTTCATTTTATGTAGGGCATATAAAAATCAGTACTATTCTTACTTGTGGTGGTGGACGTTTTCAATATGAATATATATAGAATACATGTGAATTCACCAGTCATAAAAAAGCCTTGTCACGTGACCTTGTCTAAACACAGAGATCCAATTCCGCGTTTTATGACATGTACCATTTACATTTAGCGAGTTAACACAGAATGCGTAGCTAGATACAAATGCTCACTTTCAACAGAGGGGAAAGGGGTATCCCTCATTCGTTTTTTTTTTTTAATAGAAAGGAAACTTAAATGTATTCGAAAATCCTCGGAAATCGATGCCGATTTAAATTTAAGCTTTTTGAAGACAGTTTTGTCATTAAGTTTATTTCTTGTCTCTGAGTCTTCGCTCCACAAATTCAAAACACGTAACATTTAGTTTGTAATTAAGGGTTTTGTTATCCTAATTAAAGACAAAGTAATTATGAACGCACTTTATGAAAAATGAAATCCGCGGTAGACATGCATTTATCAATATCTTAACATCCCCGTGCACCTTATCGTGGGTCCCGAATCAAATTGTTTTGGAATTTGAGGCAATCAATATACAGATAGAAAATGACTTTTTCACGAATTGGTATGACTATATTAGATTTGGTGTCACTATACAAGTTCGCTCCATGTAATCTATTCGTGATCTAAAAGTGGCATGTGTCCCGAGTGATCCATTGAAATCGTTCTAAGGTACTTACTAACACTTTACATTTCTACACACACATACACCTTTGTACCAGGTTCGTACCTTAAAAAGAGATAGACTTTGATTGAATTCCACAATTACACGTACATGTCGTTTATGTTGCAGACAAGTGCATTTTTGTTTCGAAGAGGTCAATATCAACCCGTATTTGTACATATAGTAATCTGGGAACAATATCCGTCCTAAAACTATCCATGACGTCAGGCCTGCTTCCGAGTGTTTGCTGTTGTACACAGGTACATCTGACACGACGTCAAACTTGACAGTGACAGTTCTGTTCTAAGATATCTGTCAATCTTTAATATCCCTTGTTAAAAACGCCAGTAGTATTTTGTTTGAAGCTAGATTTTCTTTTCATTGTGCATGAATATAAATATTATATGATATAGATCTATATAGAATGGAGAAAAGGGGAAGAGAGAAAGTAAGAGAGACCCGCCAAGAAAATGCTTTCTGTTTGATTTCGTGATTATCAGTACTAAAAAATTTCCGAGGTAAAATGTACGGACTCAGTGGCGTAGCTTCCATTGAGGCAACCGAGGCAGTTGCCTCGGTAAAAAAACCCCACCTTTTACGTTGTTAAAATGTCGATAGCTTCTGGGGGGCGCTGCCCCCTAGACCCCCTGCCTCGGTAATATTCGAACCCAAGCTACGCCTATGACGGTAGCGAATCAGGTTAACGAGTTCCCAACAAACCGGAAGTGAGATACTACGAAACACATCCAATGACCTGCTTTATTAACATAC
Organism: Ostrea edulis; assembly: GCF_947568905.1. NCBI lineage: Eukaryota > Metazoa > Mollusca > Bivalvia > Ostreida > Ostreidae > Ostrea > Ostrea edulis. The sequence continues at coordinate 80,773,842 of NC_079169.1, forward strand.
CATCTACGTCAGCAGCTGATTTTCGGATGACACAAGTGTTGACTAAGTACATGTCAGAGTGTGTGAAAAAGATAATTTTGTTTTCCAGAAGAATGTCAGTATTCTTACTTATACCCAATAGGCCTAGTTAAATCTTCCGGACACTTTACGTTGTAGAGTTGAGATCTTTGGAGGGTAATAAAGTAAATACGTACAAGTATGTACTTTCTAAAATTTAAGTTTACCATAGAGTCGTAAACTCCTCTATATGTCCTGTACACTGTTTTGCAACGACAAGACTTACATTTACACCCACTATAATATGTTTTCGCCGTGACTTAGGAATCGGGGTGAGACTATGTCCTCAGTACCCCTTGCTTGTCGTAAGAGGCGATTATGGGGTGGTCCTTCAGATGAGACCACAAAAACTGAGGCTCCGTGTCACAGCAGGTGTGGATCGATAAAGATCCCTCCTAGTTCATGGCCGTAAGCGCCGAGCATAGGCCAAATTTTACAGCCCTTCAACGGCAATGGTGACGTCTCCATATGAGTGAAATTTTTTCGAACTTGACGTTAAACAATATAAAATCAATAATTACCGAGACTTAACACCAGGTCAATCTTCAAAACAAGCCTGTCTCTGTATTTCTGTCTTAAAGCATCTAGATAACTCGTTCTATTTCTTGGGAATCTGGACATTGTAAAGGTAAAAAAAAAGGGGGGGTGTCGGAATCTGGACATTGTAAAGGTAAAAAAAAAAGAAGGTCGGAATCTGGACATTGTAAAGGTAAAAAAAAAAGGGGGGGGGGGTCGGAATCTGGACATTGTAAAGGTAAAAAAAAAAAAGGGGGGGGGGGTCATTAATGATTAGTTATAGCATTGCAGCTGAGATAGTTGGCTGCTGTTTTTGTATTCATGAAATGCAGAAAGCATTTTCCTTTATAGTGTATGATATTGATATGTTGCAGCAGAAACTGGACTACAGCATTGTACAAGAAATGTATAGTCAACAGGAGTTAGGTGGAGCCTTCATTAGAGTGTAAACTTACTGCAAAGTTTAACATGAATAAATTTCATTTTCTTGTAAATACATGAGGGTATGAAATGCGACGCCTCACGCCGGAATACTTCATGAAACGCGCAAGCACTTCGTAAAAAGTATATCAGCGTAAAGTGTTGCAGTTCATACCCTTATGTATTGTCAATCTACAGTCTACTCTTACATCGCTGTCGAAATTTATCAAGATTTATATGCGCATTGTTTGCAACTGCAATGCATTCATGGGAAATGACTAGCAATTTGTAAAGATATCATCAGGTGTAAATTGAGAAAATCATACATCTAGAATTATATATTGTCAACATTAATTTTGTGGGAAATTACGGACGGGGTGCAGTTGCCTGTGCCTATCAACTTTCACGACGGAGTCGACAGCCAGTAATAATTGTTTGCAAAGGAACAACTTTAACTTATATTGTATGAACGTGTGTTAGTCTACTGAATCTTTTATCCTCATTTTTTTTTTATAAGCTTCACTTCACCGGTAATGGATTTATAAGTATATCTAAGACAATAAAATGAGGGTATTTCTAAACAACATATCACATCATCTCGTGTCTTGTTGTACCAAGAACATCCAGTTCTACTTCAATAAATCGTAGCAATAAATTAGCCTGTTTATCAAGATGTTATTTTTCTCTCGATTTCGAAACATTTACAAAAGCACAGGGGAAATATTTTGAGGGAAAACTTTGTTGAAACCTTCACTAATATAGTAATATTTGACAAGCACAATATTCCCATGCTGCTTCTATCTTGTGAAAAATCAAGTTCAACGCAAATGCAAAAACAAGTGGGAGACTTGGGTGGGTTTTTCTCTCTCGAACCGTCCAACTCAATACTTTATATAATGTGCATGTACCATGGTGACATATGTAATTGGGGGCATTAATGCATATGATCATTGCTATCCTTGCTTCATGCGCCATATCCAGTAACTTTATGGTGTATCATTTTTTGAATTTACCGTACCATAATCCCGATGAATAAAATAGCATTATGTACAGGTTGTGTTTTCTGACTGAATCCATATTTGTAGCTATTTAGGGGAAACGAACAGAATGCCCCCCCCCCACTCCTTATTTCTCTCTTCCCTTCTTCCCTCCCCTCTCCCACCCCATCCCTTTTCACCATGTCCGTATCCACTTTGTGGCTGTCTCAGACAGGCACACATAATTGGCACAGTGTGTCTTAACATATATTGAACACCAAGATTGATTCAATAACACATAAAAAATTCAGTGAATATCTTTCTTTTATGAAAGACAGCTTTTATTCATATCAAACTTTTCCTACTACAAGGTATCTTTTAACTTCATTTTATTTCTTGATTCCATATAGTGTCGCGAGAAAGGGTCAGGCACACGTAAGATTATTAGATTCTGAATCCGTCTGTAATCTTCTTTAAATTAAATTTATTACACAACATACATGGGGCACAAAGTAAAATTGGCTTATAAGTATCTTTCCTTGGATATCTATATATACTAGAAAGCATTATGTTTTAACAACACTTTATTTTGGTTGGTCTAGAAACGACCAATGAAGCGCATTGTTATATAGACAGAACATTGTTTTTGTTCTCCAACCTAAATTTGCAATTTTTTACATTGCAGATAATGTTCCGATGGCATTAAGAATATTTTATTGAAATTTATCAACACAGGAAAAGTATTCATGCATATGTCTTAAAGAGGACATAATTCGATTTATGTTTTTCATATTTCAAATTCTTGAAATTTTAATAAATTAGATCAAAAAGTCATATACTGAAGTAATCTCCATGCTAGCGATGACATTAGTGGCGAACACAAATCCTTTCATACTTTTCATCTCTCAGTAAACCTTGTAGTATATTCGAGTGATAATGTTAATTTCTTACTTTATTGTAAGTACTCTGCAGGAAATGTCATCTGCATATCGTCAAGTTCGACATTAGGGAAATTCTACACTTACAATCAACCACTTCGCGTGCACAAGGCCAGTGACACTTCAGCTGGAGATGGTCATTTCCGACTATCCAAGTCTACTTGAATCAGGAATGCACAGTATATATTACGACTACAAGGATCATGGCGCTATCTAGTAAAGAAATTACGTTTCGAAACTAAGTAATGTGGGACTTGCTTTTAACATGACACTGGTTATCAATAGCTTCTTCTTGCTGACGATTTAAGCATAAACCAGAAAGAAGCACGCTACACCAGGTTTTCCAGCTGCACGGAAACTTAGCTGATCTACTTAGTTTCATTTCTGAAAGTTCTGGACACAGAAGAAACAAGAGAACAAATTACACATCGCATCATATATTACCAACATTAATTTTGTTTTTTTTTTTTTTTAGAAATAGTGCAAACATTTTGGAAACTGAGAAATGGATGCACATATATAATAATCCATGTCTTGAAGTTGTAAATACATTTAAGTATTGATTTAGGAATGTTAGTTTCATTTCAGAAAGTTCTTGCACTATGGACACAGAGGAACAATGTTACGGTTTCCTAAGTTTAGAAAGGGAACCTTGTCAAGTATCATTGTTTGGGAAACCCTGGAATCCGGTGACAGCTAATTTCTCATCGCAGGAAACTAGGAACTTGTAGAAGAACATGTAATCCAAACCAGGGGAAAATGGAGGAGGGGGGGGGGGGTTACAAGAAACATTTTACCGAGCTGTATATTTACTAGTATATACATGCATATTGACTTTAAATAAATTATTTTGAAATTATTTTAGATTATATAGGTCAGATCGTTGCACTTTTCAAAGCGTTCACTAGTTGGAATCTCAAAATGGTCCATTTTGTCTTGATTTCATAGAGAAATTTCAATCGGGTGTATAATTAAGTAGGCATCATCCCTTCTTGGAGATCGTTGGTTTCAAGCAGTTTTCTAGTAGTTTCAATGTTATTTAGGATCTATAAGGGACTCTTTAGTATCTTAAGATACCCCCTCCCCATTTAATATTCATATCTTGTATCACATCCAATAAAACGTAAAAGTTATTTTCCACGATTACACACAAGTAATTTCCCTATATTTCAATATACAAAAACTCTTTAGAATTAATCCTAGTGAATATGATGCTAGAGCACAGAAGGGTGGATAGTGATCATAATGTGTAATATATTGTTTAATTACGTATAAATATAACAGGTCATAACTTCACTCTTTTCTATGGGATGCTGACCGACTCCAATAGATCGTGCAGATTTTAGCACCTTCATCGACTTGCAAAATCAAGTAAATGTAATTATGCTTATTGCAACTGAACTTTTCACATATGACAAGATGGTAATTGTTTCTTTGTTTACTTTACAACATGTGCGGACAAACAAGGTAGTCTGACGTTTGCTTCAGCTGTCATGAAGTTTTGTTCGTCTCTGCCTACACAGTTTGCATGTGTCCCAGTCCGTGGCACAAACGCGGAAACAACCGACCTAACGCTATCAGTGCGGTGTGTTCCTCGATCAATGCAAGAACTAAACCTTCTAGAGGGTAAATCAAATAGAATGACCAACATTTGACCTTTCCTTGATAACTACAAGTGTTGAGATTGTGCAAGGTAGACACTGATCAGTAGGTAACCCGAGTGGACAAGTATAACATTTATCAATATGACCCTAATCTGTATTCCAACAGGTACATAGGTATACAAGAAATAGAATCAGTTATGAAACACCACCCTTGTAGTCACTTGTTGTAGGTGGAATAGATAGTATTTACCAATTACCAAGTTTCTTATAAAAGTTTGGACTGAAAAATGGGCATACTATTGCATGGTTAGCAATAAAACTGAAAAGATATCAACTAAAATAGAATCAATCTAGGATCACCGTAGTTGCTCTACATCTGAAGTTGACGACTTTCAAAGTTCGTCACAATAAAAACGCGTCATAATTCGGTCAACAATGCACTTTTTCCTTGTATGTTTACTAACTTACAGGTGCTTGTCAAGATTATAGATTTGTAAATGCATTGTACTTTGATACGTCATTCATTAAAAATTTCCGGGAAGTTTACAAGACACCAGTTCTAACCCACCTTCGTTCTAATAGTTTGGATCAAAGGGACCGCAATTACATTAATGTAACAGAAACGAGAATTACTGTAATGACTGGGAAACTGTGTAGATGGTATTTACTGATTAATTTAGTCTTAATAACAACGTAATCAAATTGTAGTTTAGTTTGGAAGACAGATCTGTGGTCCCATTCATACATGAAAGTTTAACTCCTTACATGGCACATGCGTTAAACTTGCATAGGTCCAGATATATTTTACACCTTTAGATTCTTTAGAGAAATAAAGTTTGTACAGATCGTTTCTCATTTACTGCGACCGATTTTTCGGCATTTCCGAGAACGCTGGTATACACGAGGACAGACTATTTTGTATTTCCTAGGTCCGACTGGGTACTAACAATCATCAGCATCGCAATCCTGTCACCGATATCCTACACATCGCAAAATATTCGATTATACAAAAGTCCCAGGAAGTCGGGTTAATTTTACTTTATTTCAAGTTTGACCTGATTTGTTTTAGATGATGTTGAAAACATTACAAATTCTGAGAGAGAAACGAATATATTTCTCAAGAATTTTTCGTTACACCGTATCCCCTCACATGTAACCATTCCCCTTACAATATTGACATGTACTTAATACTCTATTTGAAAAGGCATACCAGACTATTCAAGTTTGTCAAGTGTGTTGTGAATGTAGATTTGAAGGTCGGGCTATATCAGTGTTATCAGAACTGTGAAACGAACACTCGGTGCAAACACAAAGATAGAGCAAAGAGGGTAATCACATACGACGCAGGGGCGGATTCAATGAGGGCGTAACAGTCATAAAACATAATTTTTTCAGTCTCATTCGAGAATATTACACTTATATAGGAACGTCACTATCTAGCAGGTGAAGTGCCACAAATTTTGCCGTATACATGACCCTCAAGGTTGTAGTAGTGAGGGCTCTTTATGATACCAACACCTAACTTGACCCAGGAACTCTTGGATCTTTTTGAATTTGATCATATTCGGGTTTTATAGGTTTGATCACTTGATTAATTTCATTAGTTGTAACAGTGAACTTATGGATATGATAGCTTATCGTCTGTACGTGTATCTACATCTACCGGTAATTAGGAATGATATTTCGTATGCAGGATTATGTACGTCGATCTGATTGGACTACTCACTTCTTTGCTCTTTCGTGTTCATTGCCAAGTACCGAAACTGCGAGGACTAAAGTGCAAAGGATCGAGCGAGAACGCTAAGGAGCAAAATTAATATTCCACTTTTTCGCATTTGGAAATTGTTATTACGCATGCGTGAAGTAAAATTATTGGGAGTTTCCCCCCCTTCTAAATCTTTTCATTTTGTTTGTTGATGCATGCAGTGTATCCATCTACGAATCTCCTTTCTCGCTTTATACTTTTTACATGTCTATAATCTACCGGGTACAATTTGTACAGAATCAATCGGTTATCATATATACTAATCTCGGCTGAGATTCGGCTTGGCTGAATATTTGGACTGACGCTTTCACCGAATCTCGCAGCAGTCCTTCATAATTTACTTTCAGCTTCGACCGGTTCTAGCAATTAATGTGCACTTAGTTGACACTGCTGTTCGCTTCATATAAGTGCTTTGACTGTTAAACTAACTCTCTATCACTATTAGTTTCGCATTGCTTACGTCTAGACATGAAAATCCTAAAATGAAGAGTCACTAAATTTTCCGTTCAAATGATGACTTCCACGGCTCAATATCTTATCTCCCGGAATTGAAGAGTTCCAATAGTTTCTTTGTTTTTTAAATTAGCGATCTACAAGACGGTATATGGAGATACACTGTATCTGTAACTAAATAATACAGACTATTGGACTGATCCGAGATTCGGTGAAGGCGTCAGTCCAAATATGCAGCCAAGCCGATCTCAGATATACATGTACACATGTACAATGCACGCACGACAACTTTTGGTGCATCAAATTATGCGAACATGATTTTTATTTGTCTTACACATAATCTTGTACTTCATCCAAAATACATAGTAAAATAATCTAAAAAATACTTTTACATTGTACATGATAGATTTCATTACAGCTATAGTGTAGTCATAACAGGATAGATATATAGCGCAATGGGAGAGCGTTCGTTTCGTAACCGTAAGTTTGTGAGTTCGAGCCCCGCTCGAAAAATGATCGCGTTAAACCTAAGACGAAATGTAAGTGATTGCTCATTCACTAAACGGTCAGCATTTAGAAGCAAAAATCACGGGTCTTTCGGATATGACGTTAAAAACGGAGGTTCTAGGTCGCGGCAGACGTTGGTACGTTAAAGAACCCCTGTCACTACTACAGCCGTAAGTGCTAAGCATAGGTCTTTTGTGGCACCTCACCTACAACGGATGACGTCTTAATATGAGAGAATAAGTCTCGAAAAAAAAACCCCAAAAAAAAAACCACACAAAAAAAAACACACACACACAAAAACATCACTACTACTACTTGTCAAGTACATCATTTCCCGAAAATGGCGACACAATGAGAACGTGGCACTTCATCAATAAGACAACACGGCGATTTTTCCCAATCATTTCTCGAATATGGCAACACAATATCTTAGTAGCTTTATTAATAAGACACCATGCGTTTTTTCCATTTATCTTTGAAATGAAACATCATTTACAGAAGGGAATACCAGTAAATTAATATAGTGTAAATATAGTTGCACGTGTTATGAAAACTAAATACTGAATGGAAGACATAAGGACCTCCAAATTAATTTACAAATAGAAAATCATACAAAAGAGATGGGAAAGATTAATGAAGCAATGACACAGGTTTCAAAGTAGAATGAATCCGACCCCCTTTTTATGTAAAACAACAATACCTATGATGCCTTTCACAAACATTGCTATACACTGTAACAAACAAGTCACACTAAATTCTGCTCACATGGTGTTAGTTTTCAAAATGACATTTTATGAAGTACACGTATGTACATATATTTGTATGTATATTTTTTTGTGAGCTTAGTATAAAATGATTGTGAAATCGAAGATATTACAAATGTTTCAATGGGAATTCAAGAATAATTTGTTGTTGCAGTTGCAACGGAAATGATTGGATATTTGTAATACCTAAAGATATGATATTCCAAAACCACAGCTTAAAAAAGAAATATTTTGAGGTTAATACACATGTACATGCGTGTCAACGCCCTCTCCATGCTTAATAATAAAGTCCGACATGGAAACGTGCATTTTAATATATATTTAACAGTGACGTCAATGATAGCAAATGAGTCTTGAAATAACAATGAAAGAACGTGTTCATACAGATGAATCATCGTCACTGATCTGATGATCTTCTACTGTTACATTACATGTCTCAAGCACGTCCAGTCTGCAGACAATTCAAGTGACGTGCAGTGGAGTTTGTGAGTACCCGAAAGCATCACGTTTACAAATTCTTGCTGAGTAAAGGACATGCTATTTTATCATAACTGCTTGTAATAATCTTTATAACACACATATAACAAAATAACGCATGGTTTATACAAGGCGACCGTTCTATGTTGAAATGTAATTAAAACCTTATCAATGACAATGCAAATTGTAGAGGATGACGAAATGTACGTACAGTGGTGGGCCTCGGGTTCCTTAAGTCAATCTGCTGCGGTCAAATAAGGAAGTTCGTGGGGTCAGTATGTCTGATGAGGTCTCATACGGTCATGCCCCCTCCCTCACCCCCCCCCCCCCTCGAATCCAACAACAATTACTGTTACGTTACAATCTCCATAAATTTCAAAAGTGCCATGACCAGGAAACTATCACATGGATTGAGTCATGTGTGCTGACATATAAAAACAACTTTTATTGACTTCAGCTTTTATTGATAAATAAATTCGGAATAATAGTAAAATTTCGTGAAGCATGCATACACGCGTGCAAATATACATATAATATATTATGTACTCAATCACTAGTACCTCAGATGAGTTCTAAGTATATGTGCATTGCATCAAAACTCAGAACACTTCGCCGGTCTATATGATGTCATTTTGTATTAACAATAATTAGGACATTCGTTTAAATTCATGTACTCTATCCATTAAAAACTTCCCCTAAATTAGAAAATGGTGAAATCAAACTATAATTTTGATAATTGAATACTGAGAGTTGATATACCCAAATATTCAATTCATCAAATCAATTGCGTCAAGTTCCTATGTTGAGTATGAAATGCATTATTGATAGTTAAAGGAAGATAACTCAGTTCAATGACATTAGATTATTGAGGTGATACCAAAAAAAAAAAAAAAAAAAAAAAAAAAATGATGATAAATAAAAAGAAAAATTATATAAATAAATTTCAATTTATTTTGGTTATTCACAAACAGAAGAGAGAAACATGTGTTAACATGCATGCAGGTATAGGCATCAACTTTTGAAGCGTAATATCCCAATCTGATTAAAACCAGCTCCTCGATCCGCTCCTTTATTTCTTTTTATTTGGCGCTCCTCGAGTAGCGACAAATCAAAAGAAATAAAGGAGCGGATCGAGGAGCTGATTTTAATCAGGTTGCGTAATATCCTTCACGCATATGATTAGCAATCTGATTCAAGTTCGATCCTATGATCCGCTCATCTACTATCGCTACATCTATGTGTAGATCCTATGATCCGCCCATCTACTATCGCTACATCTATGTGTAGATCCTATGATCCGCTCATCTACTATCGCTACATCTATGTGTAGATCCTATGATCCGCTCATCTACTATCGCTACATCTATGTGTAGATCCTATGATCCGCTCATCTACTATCGCTACATCTAATTCTAATTAGACTGATATGGTGAGTTGTTTTTGATTTCCTACTATCCCTGTTACATCCGGCAGTCGAAGCCTGTTGGCCTTGTCGCACAGTAATTAAAGGAGTGAGTGCAGGGGGAGGTATTCCCTCTCCCACGGGGATGTGGTGGGTATGATGAGCCTCCAATGGACATTTTTGAAATAAAAAGAGATGTCAAATATTTGCATTCTGGATGTATAAAATTTGATGGCGAAATCATATCAATTCATATTAAAGCAAATACAAAGACATTTTTGCCTGTTGAAAACAAAATTGTCATCATTGTCAAAATTTGTGAGTGAAAAATAAGTACCAAGATTTATCATGTCATCACTAAGATTTCTTGTGCAATAGTCTGTGTTCTTTTTTTTTTATTTGGTGGACGTTCTTAGTTTATTTGAAGAAAGTTGCAAGACACCTTTCAAGTGATTTAACATTTTTCCCGGCCAGTCTACATCAGTGCATTGCTTACTTCTTTCGGTTTTTATCACAATTTCAAACATTTAGCTGATGTAGAAACACAAGTTGATGGTACAGGGGTTTCAACAGTCTCGTTTAAAGTCAGCATTTCGAAAATTCTATGGTCGTTATAACGAACTAGTTTGCCAATACAACCTATCATTGGGTCAAATGCTGTCTGACGTGTTTCATACCGATTGTTAGACCATTCGTGGCACACTGATTTTGACTACGGATAACTCCGTTTACCTGATCAAGACATAGCGCTCATGGAGGGTGTGACCGGTCGACAGGGGATGCTTACTCCTCCTAGGCACCTGATCCCACCTCTGGTGTGTTCAGGGGTCCGTGTTTGCCCAACTATCTATTTTGTATTGCTTATGGGATGTATGACATTGATCACTGTTCGTTATCTTCACCTTTCACACGAGAATAACATACTCAAACACAAAGAAGACTAAGTATTGTAAACAGAAGGGCCGTGAGAGTGGATCTCCCGTCCAACCAGACACTCGACTGTCTCCGCAGTTCTCCGACAAGCTCTGCTCGTCGGAGGTTTACGGAGACAGCCTAGTGTCTGGTTGCACGAGACTATCCCTATAGGCAATACGTATATACGTGCTTAAAATAAGGAAAATATAGAATACTAAAGGGGAAAAACCATGCCTTTCGAATTTGAAAATTCTCATCAAAATGACGTAGTTTAGAATGCAAACGCGAGTACATGTATTTCTCCATTTTGAATCTCGTGTACCCAAGTTCACGTCGTTCCGAGATGATACATAAAATCCGTAAATGTAAGTAAACCATATTTTCTTAATCATATATAATCACTCCTCGATTAATGCGATTGCACCATGTCTCCTATGTTTGTAAATTTGCTAACACAGACGCTGAATATGACGTCACAATGCACTGTTTACATGCGTTATATTTCCCGTGTTCAATGAACAGGTGAATCAAATGACTAAATACGAGTAATACGGTGTTAGGATGCTTTGTTAGAGATATGTCCTCACATCTTAAGCACTAACTTTGGGATATTTTTTCCTGTTATGGATATAGATTCTAATGCCAATATTCTTTGCTTCGCCCTCAAACACGGTTACGTCGTAAGATATATTAGCAAGGACAGCGAGCTCTGATAGTACCATGTGTCTAAGAGAGAGTTATTCAAAATAAGTACAGCCAGTGTGAACATCAAATAACTCAGGTTCCGGCCTACATATACATTGTATTTATCAATTATACACGCATACGTATGTAGGAAATACCTGTAAAATACAATCATACCACGTATAAACGTACATAGACACAAACATTAATAAGACAGACATAGACATTCTATATTTGCTGTAATCTACATGTATATATACCGGGACACCCTGGAGAAATACAATGCTTTCGTATTGCCTTGTGAAGGGCTAGACTGAGAGTGCTTGGGTAGAAATCGTGTGGCGGAAAAAATGCTACACATATCTGTCATTTGATTGGTCAGTGTCTTCTCATTCATACGTCACATGCACAGACTCACTATTTACATTTGTTACATATTCCTCCCCCTGCACTGAAACGGCTCGTGACATTTCATATATCAATTATACACTTGTATAGCAGAAGGAATATGTACTCATAATCATGAATAATTGGTTATCACACATGAAATTAAGTTAAGGTATTCAAAATCCAAATAATTCAACTCCATGACATTTCAAAGTAAAACATCACTGAAATTCAAACTCGTGATCAAATCAATTCATATCCACATTAAAATGGAAATGTATTTCAACCTCCTCTGGATTAAAGAAAGATTTGAATTTATGATACCCAACTGTATGAAAAGCAAAACACATTGCTTCTTCATGAAATGACAAAATGAGAATTATCATGACAGAAATTTCGCAACTGCCTGATAATGAGGATAGTGAGAATGTATCATTACCTAAAGTAGGATATGAAATTGAGGTAACTGTTTACATGTAAGCTATGTATAATTTTTTTATTTGTTTCCGTGTACGGAATAAAAACAAGTTGACGGCATAAAAACACGAAAATGCGAATAAAACACAATTGTTTACCTAACTACTGGTTGAGTGAATGATTCAGTGTCGATTTGGTTCTTTTCTGGTTTGGGTAGACCGTCTTGGAACTGGGTCTGGCGAAGGTGCCTGTCGTGAACTCATGTTGCTGGTCCTGGTAAAGATAACTGTGTTTTCTCTAGGTGCTGAAAATTCAAGACTGTGATGATCCGCGGACTGTAGCATGGAAAAAACATCATATTTATGCAAAGAAGAAGACACTTCTGAATTAGTAATACTATCACTATCACTACCATTGTCCGAGTTCTTCGGTAAATCCCAAGATTTCCTAACTATATTTCTAGAAACAGGATTGTCATCTTCTGAAGACTCTGTAACAGTCTCGGATTCATGATAATACTGTTTTCTTCGTAACCCTTCTCTTCTTACTAAGTACACGTGTGATTTTGTCTGGTGTGACCTGGTCTGAAGTAATTTCAGGAATATGATTGAATGGTAACAGCATCTTTCGATAAAGGGTTCTGAAATTCCTCCCTTTTGTTTCTTTAACTTTAAACATCGGGATATCTGGATCAGGCATACTATGAACTGTGGAGATGTCTGACTCTCATTTGTCGGCTAATTTGTGTTTTCCCTGTATTCCAACTTTCCTCACAAGGACTCTGTCTCCGATTTCAATTCTTGAAAAACATATTGACTCTTGTTCTTTTCAACAATCCGTTTCGCCCTCAGCCGAAGCTGTTACAAAAGCAGTCGTCATCCTATCTTTCAATTTAGATACATATGTATGATGATCACAATCTTGACAGTTACATGTAGGATTCATCCAAAAAATACCTCAATGGGCAGTCTGGGATGCCAAGCCGAACATCAAGACGTGGGGTGGTTACCCAGTAGAATCATTCTTGGTAGCATAGTAGGCTTGAACAAGTGGTGCTACATGCGTCATGGATGATATTCCTTCCATATCATGCCGCCAGTTCCTTACGCTCAAATTTACAAACAAAGGAATAGATGCCATCAACATAAGCAACATTCTCCGTCATAAAAGGGTTGAGTCGTTTATTCCAACTTATTTCAAGTTCAAGTCTACACCTTGTATTTCCTACAACTATACTTCTACTATTGCATCCAAACTTTTTAATTATAAACAAACTTTGCAGTGCCTAGATATAGACCATTTTATACGTAATCCACAAACGTGTTCTTGTTCTTCATCTTTTTTCAACTATAGTCCAGCTGGAAATGTCATTACTGGCGATGTTGATATAGTTGAAAATGAGAATCTCAAATCACTTATTCTAAAAAGTCCTAAATACAGAGAACCTCGGTCTTTTAATTGGCGACAGCACTTCATCTCTATTATGAATTCTGTCGAAGATTATGCCAGACGATGGGCTAAATATGAAAGAGAAGAACTTAATACATTGTCGGAATGGGTTAAACGCATAAGAGGAATATTAAAATCCCGCATTATACACATGAAAACAAAAGTACGTACCATTTATCCTTCTGTGTTGAGTAAACCAGAAGTGATAAAAGAATTAGATAGGTTACATGAGGAATATGTTTTGGTTCCAGCTGACAAAGCTTGTAACAACATTGTCTTTGTTTGTAAGGCTCATTATTACATCTGTATTTTAAACGAACTTTGCATTAATTCCACTTTTGGTAATCGTACTTATACTCCAACTGCCCTTTCAAAAGATGAAATTCTTCAAAACCATGCTTCAGTTTTAGACACATTTATTATCCCAGTCAATGGGTCGAATGAATATGAGTTACCGTACCTATACTGGATTCCTAAACTACATGAAAACCCTTACAAAGATACATTGCTGGATCCAGTAAGTGCTTTACCAAGCCCTTATCTTATCTTTGCTCTTCACAAAAATATTAACAGATGTGAAGGAGAAACTTCAAACTTACTGTGCGACTACATAAGCCCGAAGTGGTGTTAATCAAATGTGGATTCTAAAAAATTCTACAGAACTTTTAGTAAACCTATGACTTTTCAACATTATACACGACCATTCCTCACGATAAATTAAAGACTAGACTTTTTGACTTCATAGACAGTTGCTTCGTCAACAAAAATGGATATCTAGTGATCAGTCATCCAAAAACTTACTTTGTTAAACACCACTCTGATTCCACGCACAAGTACTCTGAAGTTAAAATAAAAAATATGCTAGAGTTTCTCATTTACAATATCTTCGTGGTATTTGGTGATTAGGTCTTCCAACAGTCTGTTGGAATTCCCATGGGCACGAATTGTGCTCCTTTGTTAGCTGACCTGTTTCTATATTCATATGAAGCAGAATTTATTAAAAAAAAAACTTCTACGTGAGAAGAAAAAATCTCTTGCTGTGTCCTTCAATTCGACAATTAGATGTATCGACGACGCTTTGTCTATTAACAATAATAACTCATTTACATGTCGATTCGATATATCCCTGTCAGCTCGAAATAAAAGACACCACAGAGTCGTCCACTTCTGCTTCATACTTAGATATTTTATTGAAAGTAGACATTAATGGCAAACTGACAACTCAACTGTATGACAAACGGGATGATTTCAGCTTCTCCATCGTCAACTTCCCACATTTATGTAGCAATATTCCATTATCACCTGCAGATGGTGTTTATATCTCTCAACTGATTCGATACACAGGAGCTTGTTCTGCGTATAGTCAGTTTATAAATCGAGACAAGCTACATGTACTGACAAACAAGTTGATGATACAAGTGTTTCAACAGTCTCGACTGAAGTAAGCATTTCACAAATTTTATGGTCGTTATAACGATCTAGTTCGTCAATACAACTTATCATTGGGTGAAATGATGTCTGACGTGTTTCATACCGATTGTTAGGTTGGCATACTGATTTTGACTACGGATAACTCCGTTTACTTGATCAGGATATAGGTCTCACGGCGGATGTGACCGGTCGACAGGGGATGTTTACTCCTCCTAGGCACCTGATCCCACCTCTGGTGTGTCCAGGGGTCCGTGTTTGCCCAACTATCTATTTTGTATTGATTTTAGAAGTTATGAGATTGATCACTGTTCGTTATCTTCACCTTTTTTAAGAGTTGTCCCAGGCTAGTTGATTACACATGTAGTAGTTGTGCGAGGGACAGACATCAGCAGAAATGCACGCGACTTCTCAAATCTTATTTTACAGAATGAACCGAATGAATGCTCGTGCCGGCACATAATGAATGTTCTCTCAATAAAGACAATGTAGCTTAAAAAATGAATATGGCGGCAACTGAAGCAAAGGATATAATTTTGAAAAGTGTATTCAAAGAACATTTAGATCTCCGCGTTGCTTCAGTATTGATGGTGTGATGTGTAATTAAACTTACGAAATGGAATGCGATCGTTGAGTCTTTTGATTTCTCCGAGAATCGTAGATGTAGATGATGGCGGTTAATGGAAAACATTCCTTGATACATCATATATTCGTTGGAGCAATTGCTATTTTGAATATGATATCACCTATTTGAATTGGTGATGGCACATACTGAATTTGAATAGCACACTTGGCATGAGGTGGCCTTCATCAGAATCTAATAGCTTAATGTTGATTGAACCGTTTCCTACAATAACAATAATTCAATGAACTGATCAGTGTTTATCTAGATGTATTACCTGTAGTATATGATATCGATACAATGTAATAGACATGTATATACTCACAACTCCTTCATATCGGGTCCGTGGGGTTAGAATAGGTCCTCAGTACCCCTAATCTCGGCTGGGATTCGGCTTGGATGAGTATTTGGACTGACGCCTTCACCGAATCTTGGAGCAGTCCTTCATAATTCATGTCTGGAAATTTACTTTCAGCTTTGGTCGGTTCTAGCAATTGAAGTGCACTAAGGTGACACTGCTGTGATTCGGTAAAGGCGTCAGTCCAAATATTCAGACAAACCGAATCTCAGTCGAGATTACAGTACCCCTTGCTTGTCGTAAGAGGCGACTAAATGGGGCGGTCTTTCGGATGAGACTGCAAAAAACGAGGCTCCGTGTCACAGCAGGTGTGGCACGATAAAAATCCCTCCCTGCTCAAAGGCCGTAAGCACCGAGCATAGACCTAAATTTTGCAGCACTTCGCCGTTAATGGTGACGTTTCCATATGAGTGAAAAATTCTCGAGCGTGACGTTAAACAATATACAACCAACCTTCATGTCGTTTACTTTTGAAATAATTTTCATAAACAAATAAGATTTTCAGTATATGTTTGCATTTGAATTTTTGATCAACCTGCACTTCTTTTTAAACATCTGTGCTAGATGAACCTTAAGATGTAAGTAATCAAAATTTGGATTTAAGTCTATTCTCAGTTTATGGTCTTGGGGCCAGCTCTCTCACCTGGAAAACAATTCTTTAGAATGTTACGCACTTTCGGTGGAAAAAAAGCTATGGTTCCTGGGGGTGCTATGCTCCACCAAACTGATAAAACATAAACCCTTTGTTAGCATATTGTTATACTTCTCAAAAAGAAAAAGTATCAACATTTTGATGATAATTATCATGCATTCAGCAAGATTGGAAATTCACTAGTAAGAATGTGTTATACTTAAGCCGTACATTTTCTCAAGTGGTGCCATGGTGCAACAAGATATGACGTAATCCCTTAACAGACGTCTGGCAGGTTAATCAGATGTGTGGAAGTTAATTCCCGGAATAATGAATTACATTCTTTACTTTTCCATTAGTAATGAAATAAACAATTCGAATGAGTGAATTAAAAGCAAACCACTTATGAACCAGAACTCTGAATTCTCTCACAATGATAAATGTTCAGTACATGTTGAATATATAGATACTAGCAAGAAATGTTAGTTGTCTTCTACATTTACATTCGATATCTTTACCAATTGAAACTATATCCATTTCCTCATGGATGCGTATGAATTTTGAAATGCAAGTTCTCAAAGCGCGCTTTATGTTTCACCATAAACCGTAACCTATGATATCATGGCTGGAGCACGGCAAATAGTACATTCTTACACACCAGAGTCTCTGACAACGTTTCCCCTCCGTTTGCAGGGCGTCAAGTTGTCGCATCAATAGGATACTAAGTATCACTCTGATTTATCGTGCTACATTTATTAGGCCAGTAAGATGCAGAGATGCGTGCTTTGTACACCATATGGCAGTAAGATTGTGTGAATGTATGATCATAAATTTGCGTCACCACATACACATTTAATACGATTAAAACAATCGCTTGGTCGATGATGTACGTCATGTTTGTTTACCAAGTACTTTACCTCACTTGAGATTCCATAAGTCACAGAATTAATACGGATTAATTATACGCATCTGAACATTGAAAGCAGTGACTATCTCTTAGGTGACTGTAAGTGATGTTTTATTCATAAAATTTACCAACAGAGTTCAAAGAAGCGAAATTGTTTATCATCATCATAAATTTTGTTACTTTTTTTTCAGTTATTTTTCTCTCTCCAAATATTTCTTCTATAAAAGTTAAATTTCATGGTTTTAGTTTTTTTCTCTCTATAGATAGGCGGGTGCTAATATGTTACGTTATAGAAAGACGGCCGTGATTATCTGCAGACCTACATCAAAAATTAAAAAAAACTTCATTTTATGTGTATATACTAGTACTCAAAGCCTCATCTTTATACATAGAATTGCGATTTTTACATATATTTAATCACGATTTCGATAAATAACGTAAATTTTCTCTCTTTATCACATGTTTTTCTCCATTATTTTCAATATTCATTTGTTTGTATTTTTTTTCTTTGCTTTCACTTTGTTTCATTTTATTTCATTCTAATGTTGTTTTTTTTTGGGGGGGGGGGTAGTATATTCATGTTTCATTCTAAAAAGCAAAGTAAATAATTTGTCGTATGAAATGTGCAAGTTTAAAATGCATAGGATTAACAAATTCAACGAACGAGTTCTTACTATTTCTCATTTCATTTTTTCAGGGGATACTAGTATTATCTAAAATATGCACTGGGCACTTAATCTGTCTGAATGAACTTTAGGAAAAGACTGCATTACTGCTGGGAAAACAAAAGTTTTAATATAAAGTCATGGAAGCTTCTAAAAGGTTTTCTTTACACAGTAATGGAAACTTTTCATGTCCCTAAAATAGTTTTGATGGTTTACCAAGAAGTATAGCAGCAAAATTGACACTTGTGTTAATGAATTTTCTTGTTACATTCTCTCCAGACGAAGTTTGGGAACCTATTGTTTCTTCCTGCGCAAGCATGGCCTCATTTTTCATGGTTAAGGAGAATTAGACGATTTTAAAATCACCATAACTTTCTTAGGAATAATCGAAGCATTACGAAATTCATATTTTAGGTAAAGTATACGTATGCTCGTTGAATGACACGAAGAAAAGTGCTGAATCATCCTCACGTGCACCAAGCTGTATGCACATGCATTTTTCTTTCATTTCTATGGTACCATAACTTTGATAAAAGAAGGAAATTAAATGAAATTTTGCTGTAATTCTATTATACACACACACACACACACACACACACACACATATATATATATATATATATATATATATATATATATATATATATATGAACAAAATCTCCTTAAGTAATTAAATTCGCGCATGCGTGAATGAACGTGCATAATAATTTTCACCATCTAAAATTTAGTATCGATTTATAACAGATGTAGTTTTCAATGAAAGGTTTTTTTAAATTCATGTTGTAGGTATAATTTTAGACTCAGGATTGATCGGTTTCCATTTCAATACGAACCATTGAGCTCGGGCGCTCAAAATTACCGACAAGCATGCGCATGCCCGTTTGATTGGATAATGCTCAAGTTTGTGTAAGTATCTTACAAATGAAGGAAATAAAGTGAATATCAAACCGTTTGTAATATATCATACGTGTCGATTGAATGATTCAATTGTACTCACTCAAACAAATAGAACCACTTTGGATTGATTGATTGATTGAATATTGTTTAACGTCCCTCTCGAGAATATTTCACTCAAATGGAGGCGTCACCACTGCCAGTGAAGGGCTGCAACATTTTGGCCTATGCTCGGCGCCTACGGCCTTTGAACAGGGAGGGGTCTTTATCGTGCCACACCTGTTGTGACACGGGACCTCGGTTTTTGCGTGAAGATCATCCGAAGGACCGCCCCATTTAGTCGCCTTCTACGACCAAATGGAAGGAACATTTGGAGAACATTTGTAACGGCCCCGTTATAATCAATACTGGCTATTATTATTATTATATGTGTTATTATCATCAAGGAATCCGATTCAATGCACACCGAATATTTAGTTGTTTGAGTGATCTGACTTGATTGACGTCTTCAAGGGTTTGATTGTCAGATTGCCTCGAATCACTTAAGTTTGAGTTTTCTTAAATTTGAGTTTAAGTAAAATCTCAGACTGTAGTCTTAAGTTTTGATTAGCTGCGGAGCTGTAGCTCTTTGGAAAAAAACATTGGGACGGATCTGATCTGTACTAATATTTTTTCAGAGAGCTAAACCAGCATCTATTGTTAAAATGCGTATACGTTTTGAAGGAATTAAACATACAGTTATATTTGGTTTTAGTACACTTTCAACGTATAAATAATTGTGATAATCTTAACGATGTTTTTTTTTTTAAGTTCTCTATGAAATTAGTGTGGCTAAATCTAAATACAAACTTTACAATTAACAAATAAAACCTACATGAATAAGAAATTTAAGTTAAACAGATAAATTGAAAATTTACAAATGCCATATAAAATCAAAACTTACATAACCCAGTAACTGTACATTGTAAATTCAAAATACATCACGCAATGTCACACAGCTAAAATCAAAATTTACGATTACCCGTACATGGCTAAATTCAAATTTACATTTACCAGTACTCAGCTAAATTCAAAATTTACAAATATTGAATATTAGATAAATGAAAAGCTATAGTTACCCAGTGAATTAAAATCTTACATGTACATGTATATTGAGTAAAATTTACATCACTCAATAAATTCAAGATTTACTATTACTAAAATAAATTCAAAATTACATGTGCAAAATAAAAAATTTAGAGAAACCTTGTGAATTTAAATTTTGTAATTGACCAGTCAATTTAGAATTTATACTGTAACGTCGAAACTTATAACTGGACAATGCGCTTAATTAATAATCATCCATCTTTTGGAGAACCATCGAAAATGAAGTATTTGTAAATACTTTTAGAATACACAACTCATTGTAAATTAGAATTGGTGGCAATATACGCTGATGGAAACGATCCGGGATAATATGAAAATGTTCTTTATCTGTAAAGACTTTTATCCCGTGTAACAGTACTGTCTCAACAACCGAGACGCATATTCGTGACAAGCAGAGAGTCGTCATTACGTGTACATGCATTATAAACCTGAATCTTAATGTTTTATCAAATGATTACTAGAATTAAGACAACGAGGTTTGTATCTGGTTTACTTATTTTAGTTTATAACTATGTTTTAATGGGTGTAATTGATATGCATTTTTCATGAAGGAAATATGAATGCAAAATGTATGTTGTGTATAACGTGCAGAGGAATATATCTAAAACTTTCTGGAGCTTTCTGGGCTTTTAAAGATTTGAAGGTAAGATTGCAAATGTATAAGTACCACACACAGTGTACAATCAACTAATTTAGTAATGGGATTCAAACTCATCTATACACATACACAGTTATAGAATTGGGTTCAAGGGTTCATAAGTGTTTTAATTGCTACACAGATTAACTGGCCACTTGTGGCCAAGCTTGTCGGAAGAGATTGCAGTCATATTGGGGGTCGTTGAGGCTGAGAGAGGAAGTGTCACGCATTGGAGCATCTTCAAGACGTAATATATGCGCATACTTTTATGATATAACTATATGACCTTATATCATTTGACCGCGGAGCATTTTATCGATGTTTGTGACCTAATCATAAATCAATACATTCACTGCTTCTCAAAGGTCAAGGATAAAGATTTTAAACAGCTATCGACTATAAAGTTACATGTACATATGTGGGCTGTTGCATAAATGAAATCTAATCATTAATTATAGTACACGTGTAGATTGCAATATATAGAATTTTTTTAGGACAACCTTCTGGTTTAAAAACACATTGTTGTAAGGTGATAATGGGCCACCTGTAGATGGTACTCGTACAATCGTCCTCATAAACCATCTGTTTTCAAATTTGTACAATTATTAAGTGTTCATAATGTACACGAACTTTGTAATTTAGGGAAATATTTATGTCTTGCACTTAAGTTGCGAGAAAACCCTGTTTAAGTCACTCTCCGTTGCTTGCTTGAATTAGTACACTGCCATACAATGTCATTTTTATGTACATGTATTTATGAAATTGATGTGATAAGACATATGTCTTAAGCAATAAAGAATATAATAAAATATACTAGTATGATAATCTGTGTTTTCCACGAGTCTTCTCTGCTGTTTCCCCAAAGATTGTAACAGTAGTCCAAAGTTTGTTGAAAAGGGTACTTATCACAAATGTTAATACATGAATTTAAAAAAGCACACACCCTAAAATGCTGCCTAATAAGTAGATATGTTATAAGTGTCAGCTACACAAAAAGTACACACAACCCTAAATATGCATGTATTATATCTGCCATAATTCTACAGAGCAGCACACAAAAATATGCATGTATCAATAGAAAATACATGCGACTAGAAAGTTACTGGCAAAAGAGATAGGGTAAAAATTGAAACAACGCTACATGTACCAAATTGAGAATATCCATCCAATGTGGTGCAGATAATGCATGGTGATTGGACATAACAATTTATTATACACAATAAAAGGATAGATTTGAATTTTGTCCACTGACTTTTCAAGTAATTATTATATTTCAAGTCGCAAAATCTGTGATTATAAACGCACTGAAAAGTTTTTCATAAATTTCATAACTTGAAGCAGGTCAAAGTTGGATATTTTGATTAATAATGAACGTTAGCATAATATGTATACTTGTAGTTAAAATCATATATTTCAAAAGAAGTTTCTGCTTCTATAAAATTAAACAACTATACATAAATTATATTTTTTTTCCTTTTAATTTTCTGTTACTTTGTTACAGTGATGTTACTGTTGATGGTAGTTGGATTTGATGACGTCAATGGCGAAATGACCGGGGTCGGTCAACAGTTCATCACTGCGGCTTGGCTTGGTCTCACGTAAATTCAGATAACAATTTCCAGCCTGTTTTCCTGTTTACCGTTGATGTTGCTTGTCTGACCAGATTTGGACTAGTTCGTGCGCTGTTCATACTAACATCATCGTTAAATCTAGTAATAGTACAATAGCTTAACAACTGCGTAGAAGTCACCCCTGTGCTCATACATGTGCGTTTATAACTTATTATTCAGTCTCTGATAATATTCAAATATAATGAAACTTATTATTTTTGTTTGACTATAGAAAAATACTTGATGAAGACATGTCCATCAACGCTAAAGTAAACATACAGATTAAAAAAAAAAACACGACTGGCAACAATATTCATTTATTATCTATTGAAAATAGTAAGTTAAATTCATTATACTTTGTTAAAAAGTTACTTACTGAAATTAACATTTCTTGAACACAATCAACAGTTTCGATGACGATATCGCTAATGGTCTCAAAGTGTATATGGTGGTCCCGTTACTACAGGTAAAAATCTGATTGCCCCGTTACTACAGGTAAAAATCTGATGGCCCCGTTACTGCATGTAATAATCTGATGGCCCCGTTACTACAGGTAAAAAATCTGATTGTCCCGTTACTGCATGTAATAATCTGATTGCCCCGTTACTACAGGTAAAAATCTGATGGCCCCGTTACTACACGTCTAAAATCGGATGTCCCCGTTACTACATGTAAAAATCTGATGAACCCGCTACTACTTGTAAAAATCTGATGGCCCCGTTACTACATGTGAAAATCTGATGGCCCCGTTACTACATGTAATAATCTGATGACCCCGTTACTACATATAAAAATCTGATGGCCCCAATACTACATGCAAAAATCTTATGGTTCTGTTTGAGAATCATGTATCATCTATTGTGAAAGCATGCCACTTTCATGTTAGCAATATTGGTCGAATTCGCTATTTCATAACTACTGAAGCGTACAAGACTCTTGTCAATGCACTCTTTACATCAAAACCTGATTATGCGAACTCTTTTCTATTTGGAATCAACAAGACCACACTGACCGTTTACAGAAGATACAGAACACCGTAGCCAGGCTTGTGTCGAGGACAACGACACAGGATCATATTTCCCCAGTCTTAGCGCAACTGCATTGGCTTCCAGTGCAGTATCGTCCACAATACGAAATCATTGTGTTTACCTTCTGCGCGCTGACAGGATGTGTTTCCGAATGTCTACAAAAACTCATTGAAGTGTATTCCTCATCTCGACCACTAAGATCTGAAACATCACCGAGACTCACTGTGCCCAAAATTCGCACAAAGTTTCTAAATTTCCTTAATGTTTTATTTTGTTGATTTCTAATACTTTGCATAGTGCTCGACATTAAAAAACCCGTTAGCTATTGATCATAATTATAGTGTTTTATTTTGATGATTTTGCAGATATAAGATCTTATGCCATTTAACTTCATTTCATTGTGTTTTATTCCTCTTCCTGCTCTTATAAATTTAAAGCGCCTTGGAGTAATTTGTTTTATATAAGACGCTATATAAATTTTATCATTATTATATTACTAAATGTATAAAATCTGATGGCCCCGTTACTACATGTATAAAATCTGATGGCCCCGTTACTACATGTAAAAATCTGATGGTCCCGTTACTACATGTATAATATCTGATGGTCCCGTTACTACATGTATAATATCTGATGGCCCCGTTACTACATGTATAATATCTGATGGCCCCTTTAGTACATGTATAAAATCTAATGGCCCCGTTACTAGTTGTAAAAATCTGATGGCCCCGTTACTACATGTAATAATCTGATGGCCCCGTTACTACATGTATAAAATCTGATGGCCCCGTTACTACTTGTAAAAATCTGATGGCCCCGTTACTACATGTAAAAATCTGATGGCCCCGTTACTATATGTTTAAAATCTGATGGCCCCGTTACTGCATGTAAAAATGTGGTAGTCACACTATATGTAAAAACGTGATAGTCCCGCTTTATGTACGAAAGATATGATGGTCCCGTTACTATATATAAAAACCTCATGGTCTCGTTTCTACATGTATAATATCTGAAGATCCCGTTCTGTTATTGAATTTATAAAACCGGATGATGCTGTTATTACATGTATCAAATCTGAAGGTCCCGCTGTTACATGTATAAATATGTTACTACACGTGTCAAAACCTGTATAATGAACCCGTTACTACATGTGTCAAATACCTGTATAAGGAACCGTTACTATACGTGTCAAATACCTATATAAGGAACCCGTTACTGCATGTGTCAAATACCTGTATAAGGAACCCGTTACTACATGTGTCAAATACCTATATAATGAACCCGTTACTACATGTGTCAAATACCTGTATAAGGAACCGTTACTATACGTGTCAAATACCTATATAAGGAACCCGTTACTGCATGTGTCAAATACCTGTATAAGGAACCCGTTACTACATGTGTCAAATACCTGTATAATGAACCCGTTACTACATGTGTCAAATACCTGTATAATGAACCCGTTACTGCATGTGTCAAATACCTGTATAATGAACCCCTTACTACATGTGTCAAAACCTGTATAATGAACCCCTTACTACATGTGTCAAATACCTGTATAAGGAACCGTTACTATACGTGTCAAATACCTGTATAATGAACCCGTTACTACAAGTGTCAAATACCTGTATATTGAACCCGTTACTACATGTGTCAAATATCTGTATAAGGAACCGTTACTATACGTGTCAAATACCTGTATATTGAACCCGTTACTGCATGTGTCAAATACCTGTATAATGAACCCGTTACTACATGTGTCAAATACCTGTATAAGGAACCGTTACTATACGTGTCAAATACCTGTATATTGAACCCGTTACTGCATGTGTCAAATACCTGTATAATGAACCCGTTACTACATGTGTCAAATACCTGTATAAGGAACCGTTACTATACGTGTCAAATACCTGTATAATGAACCCGTTACTGCATGTGTCAAATACCTGTATAATGAACCCGTTACTACATGTGTCAAATACCTGTATAAGGAACCGTTACTATACGTGTCAAATACCTGTATATTGAACCCGTTACTGCATGTGTCAAATACCTGTATAAGGAACCCGTTACTACATGTGTCAAATACCTGTATAAGGAACCCGTTACTACATGTGTCAAATACCTATATAAGGAACCCGTTACTACATGTGTCAAATACCTGTATAAGGAACCCGTTACTATATGTGTCAAATCTGGTTGTCTCTGTTCCAAGATGACAACACATTCCAGACACACAGTGTAAACATTTATTTCGTTTTGATAAAACAGGATTGAATGACATTAGATGGAAATCTCAGAAGTTTTCGTTGTGCAGATCGCACAGTATGTTCTGGAATGGAGGGGTTGTGCGTTGTCATTAGTCGTCTTGCACACCATGGTAGTCGTCTAGAGGACTTATCGCCGCTGTTTGGAAGAACAAAATACGAATTGTCCAACATATTCAATCCAACTCTTGATTACATATACGACAAATATTAGCATCTTCTTTAAACATCGAACAGACACTGGTTGTCACTGAGACAGCTTCAGGTCATGGTCACTTCTACTCAAAATAAAAAATGTTCCAATACGAAACACGTTGCTTTGCTAAACCTCTCCAATATATCTAACAGTCCAGTTCCTACAGGGATTATACCTGTCCTGTTACGTTAACCATTGAGAGTTTCGCAACTTTGACCTTAAATAGTTCCGTAAATCTCACCTTTTATAGTCTAGTATTTCTCAATTTTAATTATTCAGTGACGTTCACTTCCAATAGCCCCGTCACTCTCATCTCTGATACTCTAGTCACTATCAGCTCTGATACTCTAGTCACTCTCATCTCTGATACTCTAGTCACCCTCATCTCTGATACTCTAGTCACTCTCATCTCTGATACTCTAGTCACTCTCATCTCTGATATTCTAGTCACTCTCACCTCTGATATTCTAGTCACCCTCATCTCTGATACTCTATTTAATCTCACCTCTGATACTCTAGTCACTCTCATCTCTAATACTCTAGTCACCCTCACCTCTAATATTCTAGTCACCCTCATCTCTAATACTCTAGTCACCCTCATCTCTAATACTCTAGTCACTCTCACCTCTGATACTCTAGTCACCCTCACCTCTAATACTCTAGTCACCCTCACCTCTGATACTCTAGTCACCCTCACCTCTGATACTCTAGTCACTCTCATCTCTAATACTCTAGTCACCCTCATCTCTAATACTCTAGTCACCCTCACCTCTGATACTCTAGTCACTCTCATCTCTAATACTCTAGTCACTCTGACCTCTAATACTCTAGTCACTCTCACCTCTGATACTCTAGTCACTCTGACCTCGATATCTGTCACACTAATCACTAATATCCCTGTCACACTTATCCTGTCATTCTCACCTTTGATATCTGTAACTCTCACCTTTGATACCTGTAACTCTTACCTTTGATATCTGTAACTCTCACCTTTGATATCTGTAACTCTCACCTTTGATATCTGTAACTCTCACCTTTGATATCTGTATCTCTTACGTCTGCTATCCCCGACACTCTCTTCTTTGATGTCACCATAGTAAGTTTTTATCACAATTTATTCTTTACTATCCTTACCATGTACATATATAATGCAGAAATATTATGTTTTGCTTATTATGAGAATGTATCTTTCAAAATCAGTAAGTTGGAAAATTTTGCTGAGGCAAGATCATTGGTGATACATGCAGTGAACGTCTGCGTACGTGTCGTATATAACAATTAACTGAAGGTTATTGGCCGGAAGACTTGACAACTCTCGACCACAGAGTAACCTTCCGATTACGCCATGTATCTGTACGTCGTGGTGATTTGCCTGGGTATGAACCTGAGGACTATTTAACGTTTGCTATCCAGTGAGACCACATGACACTTAGTTATTAAAAAGATATGAACGATTTTCTTTTATCAATGAGACGTTTAAGAAAGAAACCTAAATCTTAATTCGGACAATGTTTTAAGAAATACGAATGTGTTTTGCTCAACTTTCAAACGAAACAGTTAGATAAAGATTTTTTCAGCATTAGTCTGTCGATATTTTAATATTTGCAGCTCTTGCATCAGGTGCCATAAGAATGGATGAAAAAGAATCAATCTAATCAAGGCGAAATATTTTCTTCAGAATCTGAGAACAGAGACCTTTTTTCTCTGATGAAAGTCATACCGCAGAATTTGACATAACTGATCTCACATTCTACAACATTAGATCTCCCCTTCTATAAAACTAGATCTCACATTCTATAACACTACATCTCACATTCTATAACACTGGATCTCACATTCTATAACACTACATCTCACATTCTAAAACACTAGAGCTCTCCTTCTATAACACTACATCTCACATTCTATAACACTACATCTCACATTCTATAACACTACATCTCACATTCTATAACACTACATCTCACATTCTATAACACTAGATCTCACATTCTATAACACTAGAGCTCCCCTTCTATAACACTACATCTCACATTCTATAACACTACATCTCACATTCTATAACACTACATCTCACATTCTATAACACTACATCTCACATTTTATAACACTAGATCTCCCCTTCTATAACACTACATCTCACATTCTATAACACTACATCTCACATTCTATAACACTAGAGCTCCCCTTCTATAACACTACATCTCACATTCTATAACACTACATCTCACATTCTATAACACTACATCTCACATTCTATAACACTAGATCTCCCCTTCTATAACACTAGATCTCTCATTCTATAACACTACATCTCACATTCTATAACAATACATCTCACATTCTATAACACTAGATCTCACATTCTATAACACTAGATCTCACATTCTATAACACTAGATCTCACATTCTATAACACTACATCTCATATTCTATAACACTACATCTCACATTCTATAACACTACATCTCACATTCTATAACACTACATCTCACATTCTATAACACTACATCTCACCTTCTATAACACTATATCTCACATTCTATAACACTAGATCTCCCCTTCTATAACACTACATCTCACATTCTATAACACTATATCTCACATTCTATAACAATACATATCACATTCTATAACACTAAATCTCACATTCTATAACACTAGATCTCACATTCTATAACACTAGAGCTTACATTCTATAACACTAAATATCCCCTTCTATAACACTAGATCTCCCCTTCTATAACACTAGATCTCCCCTTCTATAACACTGGATCTCACATTCTATAACACTACATCTCACATTCTATAACACTAAATTTCATATTCTATAACACTAAATCTCACATTCTATAACACTACATCTCACATTCTATAACACTAGATCTCACATTCTATAACACTAGATCTCCCCTTCTATAACACTACATCTCACATTCTATAACACTAGATCTCCCCTTCTATAACACTAGATCTCACATTCTATAACACTACATCTCACATTCTATAACACTAGATCTCACATTCTATAACACTACATCTCACATTCTATAACACTACATCTCACATTCTATAACACGATATCTCACATTCTATAACACTAGATCTCCCCTTCTATAACACTAGATCTCCCCTTCTATAACACTAGATCTCACATTCTATAACACTGGATCTCACATTCTATAACACTACATCTCACATTCTATAACACTAGATCTCCCCTTCTATAACACTAGATCTCCCCTTCTATAACACTAGATCTCCCCTTCTATAACACTAGATCTCACATTCTATAACACTAGATCTCACATTCTATAACACTGGATCTCACATTCTATAACACTACATCTCCCCTTCTATAACACTAGATCTCCCCTTCTATAACACTAGATCTCACATTCTATAACACTAGAGCTCCCCTTCTATAACACTACATCTCACATTCTATAACACTAGATCTCACATTCTATAACACTAGATCTCACATTCTATAACACTAGATCTCCCCTTCTATAACACTAGATCTCACATTCTATAACACTACATCTCATATTCTATAACACTACATCTCGCATTCTATAACACTACATCTCACATTCTATAACACTACATCTCACCTTCTATAACACTACATCTCACCTTCTATAACACTATATCTCACATTCTATAACACTAGATCTCCCCTTCTATAACACTACATCTCACATTCTATAACACTAGATCTCACATTCTATAACACTAGATCTCCCATTCTATAACACTAGATCTCCCATTCTATAACACTAGATCTCCCATTCTATAACACTAGATCTCCCCTTCTATAACACTAGATCTCACATTCTATAACACTAGATCTCACATTCTATAACACTAGATCTCACATTCTATAACACTAGATCTCACATTCTATAACACTACATCACCCAATCAAACGGTCGCGGTAGGTCAGTGATAGAGCGTTCGCGTCGTAACCCCGGAGGTCGTGAGTGCGAGCCCCGCTTGTGTCATGGCTGCGTCAAACCTAAGACGCAAACATACATGTTGGTAGTGATTGCTCCTTCGCTCGGAAACTAAAGTAAGAACCATGGTTCTTTCGGATATGACCTTAAAAACGTAGGCTGTGTCGCAACAGGCGTTGGTACATTAAAGAACCCTCACTGCTACGGTCGTAAGCAACTAAGCATATGTCTAAATTTGTGTTACTTCACACACAATTGGTGACGTCTCAATATGAGTGAAAAAGTCTCGATGGGGTATAAAATGAATTACCAACCAACCAACCCAATTTATAACACTAGATCCCCAATAATAAATTAAGTGAAGTAAATTCGGATCATTTGTCATTGCACTTGTTAATACTGTATTCTGTTAAATCTGCAAATATGAAACTTTAACATCAGTATAATGGTCATTTCGATAAAAAGTGATTTTGCGAACAAAAATTTTCGATAATGAATTTATCAAAATTTCTTGTTGATATGTTACCATTGTTCAGTGCATGTATGTCGTTAATTTGACTATGCATTTCAGCTTTAACATGAATGGAAAAGATTTCATCAATATTCATCAGCAATGAAACGCCCACAGAAATCACTAACATGTACCAAGAGAAAAGTATATAAAGGGTGATGACCTTGATCTGAAATACCGGGCGTTAAACATATTAGGTTTTATGCAAATAAGAACTTGGTCACTGAGTAATGAAATGTGGGAAGAATTGATCAATAAATCAGTCAAAATTAAGTATAGATTCATTCCCTATAACTTATTTACGGTGACTTTCGAAAATGTAATTAATTAAGCACTTTTATTGTTCACATTTAGAGTTATTTTCTTGGATTAGTGTTAATAGATTATTCTATAGCTATAATTTCTAAAAATCAACCAGTTCATTTTAAGTTTAATTTCTCCAAAAAAAAAAAGGGTTTCCCTCTCCTAAATTCGTAAAAGAAAATGTGTTTTCTGTTAAAATTGTTGTTTATGGGACGCCCATTTACTACTAAGCATGTAATCAAATCAAAATAGTTTGATCTGTGTAGGTTACAAGATGTAAAATAAAATAAAAATCTAAGCTAAATTTTTCTAACTATTTTACACGTACAAGCAAATACTAGTCACTTTTAATCATTGCCTCAAGATATATAAGACCGGGTCCCAAATAATCTGCATTTTCGTACCTTGATCTTCTGGAACAGTTATGTAAATTGAGCATTCCTCCATAATGTTTGAATGCACGTTATATAGAACGATGTATAGGACGCACACGGGATTGTGGTTTTGCTCAGGCTAAATTTGTTTTGACTTAATTTGTTGTAGAAAAATCAATGGACACATTATCATGAATTAAAAACAACGAATCTTTTATAGACTTCGTATATTCTAATGTCATTGTCTTATCTGTATCTCATTTTAATTTTGGAGACAGCGTTTTAATGTAGATTTAAATTTTAATTTATAAAATAAAATTTAAATCTACATTAAAATGCTGTCTCCTTTTCCTTTTAGACTGAAAAAAAAATGTATCGACTCAAAAGAAATTAAGTTGTAATTTCTTTGAAAATCATTTCCCCCCTTCAATTTATGTACGAAACCGTTCCCATTATTGCTAATTGGCTGTTAGTATCCACTAAATGGTGTTCTTACCAGTTGTTTCAAAAGCCGATATACATGATTTGATAATACATTTACATATAGGTAAAAAATAAGATTGATCGCGAAGGGAAAACGAACAAAAATATACAATAAAGTAGGACTTAAATTTACAGACGTTTCACAACTTAATGTCTGAATTTACTACGTGGATGAAAATCCAAGAATTAAATCAGTTGCCATGTCCTAAATCATGCACTCTAATCTTGCTAATTAAGAAAAACTAAAGTAAACACGATATACTCATAACGTCTACAAATAAAAAGTGTATTGAAACGTTCAGCTTAGTGTAAACAATACTTTATTCAGAAATAAGTTGATATTCATGCTTACAAACTATGCATTATAAAAGATTGAGAAACGATCCAAAAGGTTTGTATTAATCTCGCTCTCATCACGTTACAAGTGAGAGTTGAATAAAAATTGTAAGTATGATAAGTCATATACCAATTATTACAATAATTCAGTATATGAAAAGAAAAAAGGAAAAGGGAAATAGAAAGGAGAGCTAGAATTCAGTACTGGAAAAAATTATAACACACAAGTACATATAATAGGTGTCGACACAGATCGAATTAATATAAACTAGAGACAATGTTAAAGTAACATATTGTAGATTTATGCCATATGAATTATATGTAAACAAACATTTAAAAAGTTTATACAGTAACAAATTCCATGCATCTCACAGAGACGTACATTTATCAAATCTATGTTTATCAATCTCACCTTCATCTGAAAATAACAAATATGTACAGTATATCACCCCGTACTAGACAACGATCTTATAAACACCCTAGATGGATAGTACGCCCAAACGTATGTACATGTACAGGCGAACGCATTGCTCTACATAATGCGTTTAGATAAAACGTCCAGTAAATACTTGTGATAAAAAGAATATGTTGTTTAGTTCTTTATCGATGTGATCGTCGTCATAAGCATAAATTATAATAGTTTCGCAGATTTAAGAATTAAAACTCTAACATCATATGCATCTTCGTTGTTGCGTAGATTCTATATGATTGAAAGTAACACATTTAAAACGACACGAGTACGGCTTATTCCTACAATTTTTTTTTTTTTTATCAATTTGTAAAAATAAAAACTTGATATAGGTATAGACAGGAATAGGAAAATGCTTCTTTGCGATATGAAGAGAATCATATTCAGTGATAAGTTATTCTGGACGTACGTGTATACTTGTATGTGTTATTGGGTAACATCAAGCCTGTTATTATACTAGTCCATATTGTACATTATACACTAGTCATGCAATGGTGTATGTTGATTCAAATTAAGTGAAATTGAAAATATAAATACGTATATCCAGGGCCGTAAATTAACCTTCAATTTGGAGGAGGCAGGAAATTAGGCGGGGGTCTGGGGGCTGCCCAGGCCCCCAGACGCTGAGCACATTTTGTGCACACTGAACACGTTTCGTGCAAAATCCTTGATTCTAGGGCCTTCTAAGATGTTACTTGACTAACTCATTCTAAAAGAAAGATTTGGAATGCTTTTTAAGGGAGGTATCATGTTCTTAGTTATTGGAAACAACATAAATTCTAATGAACTTTAAATTTTAATTTTTTTTGGCTCAAAAGTTGGAGGAGGCAGCTGCCTCCTCCGCCTCTATGTAATTTACGGCCCTGTATATCATCAATGAATATTTCTTCTTTAGTCATAAATTCTAATATGATGACGAAGTACATTTTCCTGTTCGTTTGAACAAAATAATACTTTTGTATACGCTGATAAAAATCACGAAAAGCCGTCAAAGGAAAAGTGAAGAGTAATATTCTGTACTAATTTAGAATTGGGAATTCAAAATGTATAGCAATTTAGAGTTCCGCAATTCTAGATTAATTACAGTTATTATAAAAGAAATTATGCATATTTAAAAAATAAAATAAAGTAATCTTATAATCATCTCGGACATATGTTGGCTGATTGTATCAAAATCCTGTTTAATGATTAATGGATCATATACGTCGTTGGTATGAAAGAAAACTGTCATTTCAAGAAAGAAGTAGCTCCGTGAAGAGACTAAAACAATTGTATCAAATTTAATCATTCTGTACTCAGGAAAGAAATTGTGTGGATATACTGCTACAGATGCAATGCATTGACATGTGAATTACCCGGAAATGTTCGCTCTTGTGTGACAAGAGGGCATGTTGAAGATTTCCGGTCAGCTCACATGATTATACCGTTATTTAAAATCAATCATAAGTAATAATTGTCACATTCTTCACGTTCTTACACTGGGCAACACAACTTAGAAATGTCGTCTATTGTGGCCGCCGCTTCTCCTACCGATCCCAGAATTCTCCAGTCCATATTTATGGAGGACGCAAATTTGCCCGTCGGAGGTGCTAACTGCCACGTGACTTATAACACTGTAAAAACCGAAATTGTTTCGTCTGAGGAAAGTCAGAGTCCACATTACGATAACTCCAGTCCCTGTTACACTCTCCTACAACCCATGCAGAGGAACCCCAGTCCAGTTTTAACTGCTGGAAACACAGAGGATCATATTCAAAGACACTTTCAAAGATCGCCGCCGCCTCTTGTTTACGATGATCCGATGCAGAGGAGGTATCAAAGCTCTCCAAGAGTCTTCGAGGACCCAGGACTGAAAATTGAAACACAGTTTGATGATATTCCCTCTGGTGCGGTGCCGCAACCAACTGAGTACGTCCCTCAAGTCGAACAACAACCGGACAACTTTGAAGAATCTGTTTTGAGGGCACTTCAAGAGGAAATCGACCATATTTGCCATATTCTTGAAATATCTCCAGGTATATGATATATAAGAAAAAAATTCATTAGCGAAAATTAATTCTAAGAATATAAAATTAAGAAAAGGAAACACTTGTAATCTTACATTATATCTTACATTATGATATTCAATCTCAATTTTGAACTTTCAAGATCCCACAAAATGGACAAATCAAGAGGTAAACAAATGGATTGTGTGGTATGGGGATCAGTTTGGTGCCCCCCAGGGCATTACGGATAGATTCCGCATGACCGGAGATGAACTCTGTCGCCTCAGTTTGGAAGACTTTAAACAAAGATCGAAAGATGCGGGGGCAAATTTCCACGCCCAGTTAGATGTATGGAAAAATGGTTAGTGGAGAAAAAATATTTTCTTTGGATCAAATTAATTATAAGGTTGAAAGTTTTAGTTCAATGTCAGACTTATAAAACCAAGAAAAAGACTCTTTTAAATTATGATTAAAATTAATGTTAGTCATTAGCATAGTGAGACCGAACAAGATTAAATTAAACTATAAATTCATTCAGTAATGTTTTGAGGATGGGATTCAGAATCTATTCTTTCAGTTAAAATTATGCAGATACATTCCTCGTCTTTTTTCTCTCTTCTGTATTTTGGAATTTTTTTTTAAATTTGTGTCCTTTTAAAAGTCAACATATAAATTCCATACTCAACCCAATGAATAAAACATCATCTTTGACTTTTCCAGCTTGTAAATTATCTTCAAGAGGAGGAAAACAAACCATGGCAGTTCCTTCCGCACATTACTACAACAGCTACCGCCACAATAGTGTGTCCTCACCAACGATTAGCGAATGTAGCGAAGCCTCGGGCACTGGGGTGCGGAGGGATGACTACATTTTCCACCAGCCACCGCAGACCGAGTATGCTACCCCTTCCACCGCCATTCAGCACCCAGTTGGGTATCACCCGGATTACTCGTCTCAAAACGAGGCTATGTCGTCCTATTCCGATTACTACAGTTACACAGATTACAACTACTACG
The DNA here is from genome assembly GCF_947568905.1 of Ostrea edulis. Classification (NCBI taxonomy): domain Eukaryota; kingdom Metazoa; phylum Mollusca; class Bivalvia; order Ostreida; family Ostreidae; genus Ostrea; species Ostrea edulis. Next base: position 80,809,400 of record NC_079169.1, read on the forward strand.
ACAACAACCCAGACACCTGCTACACACAAACAGGTAAGTCCAGTATAAGAGGCAGCAATAAATAGATGAAATTCAACAACATCACAACAAATAGACCTATGAATATATGTTAACTATTAGTCATCAATGTGTAATGTAAGACGGACCTGTTTTTGAACAATATTATACGTAGACTTCTTTTTACAGACGATCTTCCCGGATACCCAGTGGAATATCAACAGAAGCAGACGATACATCTTTGGCGCTTCTTGAAGGAACTTCTGCTTCAGCCAGAGAGATACGACAGATACATTCGCTGGGTCAACCGACAAGAGGGGATCTTCAAGATCGAAGATTCGCCGAAAGTGGCCAAACTCTGGGGCAAAAGAAAAAATCGACCGGCGATGAACTATGACAAACTGAGCCGTTCAATACGACAGTATTACCGGAAAGGGATCATCAAGAAAACTGCCAATTCCAAACGTCTCGTGTACCAGTTCTGTCCCGCATACCTGTGATTTAAAAAACTGTATCAAACAGAGAGTATAACATTTCGGTTGTGATACGATTTAAGGACTGTGATAGTAACTCCGTTCCAGCTGCCTCTTTTCACAACATATCAGAAACTACCAGAGAGCGGGGATTGGAGTCTAGTATTGTGTTTTCAAGATGTGAACTCGGACGTCTGTGTATCATGATCAATTTCGTTTATGAAGAAACTGACTTATTTATATATATTAGATCAGCATGGAATTGACACTCCAACATGCTGGCTATGTCTGTATAGTCTACGTTACCAGTAATTGTGGATATTTGTACTGATCTCACGATTGTTTTATTGTTATATCTTTGCAAAATAATAAAAAAAAATTACTTTTAAGTTTGTGTTCCTTTGTTTAATTGCTTCTTCAGTTTCTCTAAAACACTTCTGAATCGAAGATTTTCTTGAAATGTCCTTACGGTACTAATAGCTAACATAGCTCGTCCAACGACAGAGCGGAATCAAAATACACTATATCTGAATGCATGAGTCATACTTACTTTGACAATCCATGCATTATAATAGTTACGAATCATTCTATAATTCTAATTAATTTTGATCTGGGACAAATTATCAAGTTAAGGCCTGCAAAAAATGGTAATTCCCTAAAGCCCCCTCTTAAATATTGTTGTTGTTTGAGGGTATATTTATGAAGATTTGTCGTGTAAAGTTCCAATGGTAAAGCTCAAAGGTGAAATGTTGACGCTAGGACACCAATCACCACATTATAAGCCGAATTTGACTTATTACATTTCGACTGTAAAGTTGTTTTTGTATAATTTCAAATAACCCAAAATCAACAAAAGGACCTTGTGCCACAACGCTCACCTGGGCATTTGCTTTTCCCCAAGTAAAACATTAAATTCCAATTATAACTTCGGCAAGCTTAAACTATTGCGACTGATGAGGACATATTTAATGAGAGACCATTCCTGTATACCCTCTGCATGCTTCACCCGCAACAGTTCTTATGAATAAACCGCCTCTGTTGCATGGTCCATATTGTAGTGTGATAATGAGATCTCTGCCAAGGAAGATATGTTTTAGGTCATGCTTGCGCGTGTTCTAACAGAATTCATGCAAGCTTTAATAACTCTGCATTGTACAGCACTGAGTAATGCATGTATAGAAAGTAAGAGATTTCTTCAATAAAAATGAAGAAATTTAGAAATATTCATATCTTGTGCTCAGTCATCCAAAAAATTACGTTGTTAAACACCACTCGCATTCTACGCACAAGTACCCTGAAGTTGACATTAAAAAGATACTGGAGTTCCTCATTGACAATATTTAGGTTGCTGTTGTCATCTGGGCCCAAAATTGGAATAAACGTATCTTAGTGATAAGATCTTCCAACAATCTGTTGAAATTTTCATGGACACAAATTGTATTTCATTATTAACTGACCTGTTTTTCTATTCTTATGCGGCAGAATTTATTCAAAAGTTTCTACATAAGAAGAAATAATCTCTGGCTGTGGCCTCCAATTCGACATTTACATATACCGACGTTTCATCCATTAACAATACAAAGTAATCATATTTATTTATATGTCGATTCTTTTTATCCCAATGAACTCGTAATAAAAGCCATTTAAGTCTTCTCTATTTGCTTCATATTTGGATATTTTATTGAACATAGATGAGAACGGCAAACTAATACCACAGCTTTATAAAAACATTTCTTCAGCTTCTCCATCGTCAACGTGTGTAGTAATATTTTATAATCACTTGCATAATATGATGGTCATGTATCTCAACTGATTCAATACACGAGAGCGTGATTTGCGTATGATCAATTTCTAAATTAAGACAGGCTACGGGCAAATAAGTTGAAGTTACAGGGGTTTCAATAGTCTCGTTTACAGTCATCATGATTTCACAAATTCTATGGTCGTTATAATGATCTAATTTGTAAAAACAAGCTATCATGACGTGTTTCATACAGATCGTTAGACCGTTCTTTACCGGTACACACTGGTTCTGACTACGGATTACTCCATTTACCTCATCAATATATAGGGTTCACGGTGGCCGTGACCGGTCAACAGGGGATGCTTACTCCTCCTACGCACCTGATCCCACCTGTGGTATGTCCAATGGTCAGTGTTTGCCCTCTCTTAATTTTGTGATCTTTATAGGAGTTATGGGATTGGTCATTGTTCGTTATCTTCATTTGTTTTTTTTATTCATTATTTAGCATTATTGGTCCACATACAGATAAGGTATCTGTTCTAAGCTGGTGTTAATACTATATATATAGAATCGCGTTATTTCGCTGCTAAGAAAGACGCTTAAACACTCTTACTTCGCTTTATAACGCCTTCATTCGTGTTAACACATCGTTTTACTTTGCGTTATAACGCCTTTATATTTTTTCTCTCAGTGTGATCCTAATTCGGCTTTCGTAGGTTTGAGTGAATAGGGAAATAGAATATGATTTTAACGAACTTGTTTCTTAGAATGTTGAAAAGATTTCTTATAAATGAAAGCGCCTACTTTCGGACAAAGACACCGATATTGAAAAACTTGTCTGTCTGTTATATGTTCATATTTTCTCTTTTCTTGAAGACGATCTCCAAAAAATTTAAGGTATCTAATATTTTTAAATATATATCGTTTATCTAGTACTTTTTTGGCGCGGCGAAATTTGTTGACTTGTCTGGGAAGATACCGAGATCCTTACTGGGAATATCTGACGAGTCGACACAATTATCTAACGAAGAACAACACAATTTTAATTTGGGTAGCTTTTCATATGTTTTAATACCTCATCATACGTACTATATTTTAATACCTCATTATACTTTTCACGTGCGAATCCAAAGTATCTTCTCGACAATACAAAATATCCATTACATAATTGATCCCCTGTCAAAGGGATTTAATCAACATCAGTGGTCTAAACTGTGGTATCTACATGTGTGCATATAGAACCTGCATAAAATTCGACAAAAATCTGCATACTTGACCAAATGTAGAGAGAGAGAGAGAGAGAGGGGGGGGGGGTCCCTTTAGATCTAGATTTGTCTTTCATGTAGATTTTTAGACTTGTTACCTATTCAGTGGCATTCCATTCACCTTGGTCAGAGGATCATACGAGATTTTCTGCGACTTTTCATCACTTATTCATACGAGTTTTTCTGTGACTTTCTATCACTTATTATATTTTGGTACCCCTGCCCATGTACTAATACTGAGAAAATAAGGGGGCAAGTAAAAAATAAATCCCAATTCCATACCTATCAGATTTAAGAATGCGCTTATAAAAATAATCTCTCTCAGTGGATGACCTGAGTGTATCTTAACTCTTGTTCCAATTGCTGCACATATTCTACATCCACAAGTGCATAGCGCAAGAAGGTTGACCAAAAACAGGACGTCCGTGATTGAAGCGGACCTTTGACATGTTTGCGGGAAACAACGGAATACGAATGAAGGAGTTTGAACAAGCGATCAACAGAGATTTCGATGAAGTAGAATTTAGCTCGCCTGGTTCTGAGGATCAAGCGAGTGTTTCAGTAACACGTGTCGTCCTGCTGTTTAACTGGGGCATTTTAGATTTAATATTCAAAATAACCGTATCGTTAATTCAAACCAAACTCAGTTCAAGTTTTAGCTAAAGCTGACCTTCGTAAACTACAGAACTCGCCAAGCGATTAAAATTTGTAAAGAACAGTACGTAGATCAATGTTAGGGGCCACCCAGAATGAAATCAATCAACCAATGGGGTTCATGCAAATCGTAGCAGAATATATACCTGAATCTATAAGATAAAGAAGGATCTTAAATTGCTATAATAAGAATCACCCGTGCAAATTTGAACAATAAACTAAAGCTAAAGAAGAAAAAATAGTAATTCCATAAAAAAACACCCCCCACCCCCCCCAAAAAAAACACACCAAAAAACCAAACCAAACCCAACAATAGAGGCGATCAGGACATACAATGTATGCAAACAAAAACTACATGTACATACATTTGTAAATAAGTGTGACTATCGAAATAATATATACTCAACAAAATAAGTTCAGGGCCAGTTGAATTTACCAAAATATGTTTGTGGTACTACATCATATTGTATATTTTCTGTCATTTTGGTGTTTCCATACATGTTTTGGAGTTGTTCTTCATTCTGTGAAAGTTTTGGCCTTTGAGGGTTTTCAAAGTTCTCTGTCTATGGTTAACTAAAAGATATCTTTGGCAATCTTGAAAAGTCAATTCCACGTTATACAACACGTTAACATTGACCTTAATGACTTATTATGCCTCATCCCGCGGGGATCCGGGTTAGAATAGGTCCTCGGTACCCCTTGCTTGTCGCAGAAGGCGACTAAATGGGGCGGTCCTTCGGACGAGACCGCAAAAACCGAGGCCCCTCGTCATAGCAGGTGTGGCACGATAAAGATTCTTACCTGCTCAAAAGTCATAAGCGCCGAGCATAGGCCGAAATTTTGCAGCACTTCACCGGCAGTGGTGACGTATCCATATGAGTGAAATATTCTCGAGAGGGACGTTAAACAACATTCAATCAAATTATGCCTCAACGAAGACATATAGCAGTAAATGAAATCACAACGGTCGTTGGGATGCTTCAGACTGGATATTCCCAACACCATGTTGGTACGCAGCTGGGTGTCAGCCATTCTGTCATATTTAAAAAAAAAAATCAGTTTTGCCATTTCCTCGTGAGAAGAGCATTATTCGGATATCATCTGACTCCAGTTCAGTTTAACGAACCTATCAACAGAGACATATATGTTTCTGATTATACACATTTTTTCTGTGATTTTTAAAAAAAAAAATTCTTAACTAAATGACAACATTACACCTTTAACGTGTTGCATTCGACTCACATAAGGTACAAAATTTAAAGGCCTGTGGCGCAATGACAATAGTTCCAAGCCTCGAAAAATATCAACCTTTCCCCCTTAAAAGCTGTTTCTGGTAACTTTCAGACCTACAATTGAAGATTTGATCTAAACTATCAAACGTTCTGATTTTACATTTAGAGGGTTGACGATTTTATACATACATTATTTGGGGGGAGGACGACAACACCAGAACACGGACACAATGTTGATTTTGATGCACAGAAAATGACCGTTGTACATGTTTGTCATAGCACAGGAGCTTTGCCTCCTGGAAACCCATCTGGTGTTAAACCTTGTCCCTCTTTCGATTTTAGACCCTTTTCTAAACCCCAACCAGCCGCTTTTATTTTACTAAAGATTGTCCCCCCCATATTTTGTGCAACGTTTTTGCTTTAAATATGTACATGTATACATTCGTTTTGTTTAAAATGAATAAAAAATATACAGTTCTGTATTCGTTTTGTTCAAAATGAATAAAGAATATACAATTCTGTATTCAGCTTAGTGTGTAAATGCCAGGATAACCCATGAAAGGCGACAGTTTATTCATTATGGTTTTAGCACAATGGTTGGCATGGCGTGGTCGTTAGAGTGGGAAGAAGCCGTATTAGATTCGTGAGTCATGATGACATTCTAAACGAAATCTCATCCGAAAGACTTGAAATGAATTTGTGTGTATTTCAATCCAGTGAAAACATTTTTTATCCAGTGAAAACATTGACTATTTTTATTGCAACTTATTAAACCATGCAATCAGCAAGAAAAAGTGACAATTGAGACAATTTTAAAATTCCTTTTAAATATACTCATACAAATTCACCTTCCATACATGTACACCACAAAGTACTTCTCTTTCTTTACCTATACCTCGTCAATACATATAGTGATTTGGATCTTTTGATCTCAAGTTTCTATACCGAACCCTTTATCACGCCATATTTTTTGGGAACTTTCTACATTCGCGCTTGGATTATACCCAACCACTTATTCCCAGTGGATAAAACATGAATTAAATGAAGTTTAAAATTGTGGGTCCTAAAATGTAAATCTTGTACGAATATGCTTGCACACTTCGTACACTGTAATATGAAGATATGTAAAGACTATAAATCTGAGTCTCACAGAAATAGTATCCCGTATACTACATGTACCATTCATGCACTAACGATGCAGGACATTCAAATTAATTATTAAATCAAAACTATCACAGCACGCAACATGGGTAATGAATGGAATTCAATTTTCCGTCGTCAATTCTCTCCACCTACTGTTCTCACCAAACGAATGAAAACTTTCGTTACGTTTCGATGTCTGTTTTCAGGCCGCTTTTTGTACGCTTCAGTGCGCATGATCGTATTCATATTTATCACACCATGCAAATTATGTCAACACTTGAATGTTACTATTCCTGTTGAATTAATTATAGACCTGAATTCATTAAGTCCTAATGATCGTCCCACTGGATCTAGCACATATTATTGAAACAGGAACTCCCGGTAACTTCCCGTGGGTGTCTGGTTCTCCGAGGACTGATGTGGTGATAAATATTTAGAACTAATGTTGTGGTTTTATTTTAGTCACTATGTATAGTTTCTGATTCTAATTATGAGTGTGCATCATGTCACAGATCTGACATGCCTGCTTTCCCGCTATCTAGAATTCTGGTCTACCCCAATGGTGTGTCTCGATTTCTTCTTCCAGTTCTTGTTTTCTTATTAGTTCCCAATACAGCCCCTTCTTCTTCTTCAGCTCCTCGTGCTTACCTTGCTGGAATGTGCAAAAATTATTATCAGTGTTGTGTCTGCTGTATAGACCTATAAAATTACTATCAGTGTTGTGTCTGCTGTATAGATCTATAAAATTACTATCAATGTTGTGTCTGCTGTAGACCTATAAAATTACTATCAGTGTTGTGTCTGCCGTATAGACCTATAAAATTACTATCAGTGTTGTGTCTGCTGTATAGACCTATAAAATTACTATCAGTGTTGTGTCTGCTGTATAGACCTATAAAATTACTATCAGTGTTGTGTCTGCTGTATAGACCTATAAAATTACTATCAGTGTAGTGTCTGTAGACCTATAAAATTACTATCAGTGTTGTATCTGCGGTAGACCTATAGCCAGTTTGCAGGATTGCTTGCCAGATGGAATTCGAGAATTCTCGATAGATTACCACTGGTTGTATTCTTGCGACACATACTGCAGCTTTTCTTCCAGCAAGTCAAATACTGGGAATAAGATTTTTCCTACAGGCCTAAGTGTGTTTGACTATAGAAATGATCTGAATGTAAAACTTATACGGTAACAATTTTGATGCACCAGATGCGCATTTCGACAAATAATGTCTCTTCAGTGATGCTCAACCGAAATGTTTGAAATCCGAAATAACTATCAAGTTTTAGAGCTAAATATAGCCAAAAACAGCTTAATCATTCCATCTTCATTGAATTCAGTATTCTTCTTAGATCAAATATGTACTCTTTGACAAGTTTTCAGTAAAAAGACCTTGAAATATTTTGACTCACTACTTTGATGAATTAAAGATGAATATATCAGATCCAGTAAAGTGCCAGCAATATTTAAGTGATTCAATAATCTCACAATAATGCATGCATACAACTGTATATACACAAAACTGTGAAAACAATACACTGTACATACAATATATTGTACATACAATAAAATGTACAGACAATAAACTGTACATATAATAAACTGTAGATACACAAAACTGTACAAACACTAAACTGTACATACAATATACTGTACATACAGTAAACTGTACATACAGTAAACTGTACATACAATATACTGTACATATAATATACTGTACATATAATAAACTAAACATACAATATGCTGTACATACACTAAACTGTACATACACTAAACTGCACATACACTAACCTGTACATACAATAAACTGTACATACAATATACTGTACATATAATAAACAGTACATACACTAAACTGTAAATACAATAAACTGTACATAAAATAAAATTTTAAATTTTAAAATAACATTTATTCACCCAAGAAAAATCATATTCCCCGAGGGCAATGCCTGAGGGGAATATGATTTTTCTTGGGGAATAAATCTTCATATCTTCCGAACATTCATGCAATAAATTGTTTATTATACCGAAACAAAGCAAAACTACAAAAATGCTTTTGAAATTGGAGTCCTCTCGTCTATACATTTTATGTAGCCGAGATTGCACTAACGGTAACACCGTGCCATCAACCTATTAGAAGGTACAAACAACGGAATACAGTGATATGATAACCAGTTTTTATATTTCCATTCTTTTTGAATGCGGATTTACTTGCTTGTTTTTGTATCAACCAAAATCAGGCGATTTTAAAACTGTATATCAGAGACCCGCATATTTTGTGCCTTACGAACTATGAAAGCTAGTAGAATGATTCAGACTTATTGTGACATCATAATACACTTCGTCTACTTTGACGTTAAATTTATGGAAAATGCACGAGGCTGCCCAAGGGAAAATATGATAGGGAGATATGATGTTTGAGAGGAAGATGTGAAGTTTTGTCATCCCTGGCATGTGACTGTCTAAACCAATCAGATTACATGTTGCATAGAATTCTCATACTGAAGTATAATAATAGATTTTCATCACAGATTCAGTTTTGATATCATTAAGGTCTTATTCACTCTAATACATAAACATATAAGTGGAGATTGATAGTATTGGAATAGCTTAGATATGTATGATATCTTAGATGCAAATAAAACTTGAACAGTTGATGCATCTTGGGAGTATGTGTCATAACCCAAAAAATAGATCACCGTGGCTGCCTTCTGGAAATTTATGGCTATTTACATACATGTATTTAAATCTTGTTCAGATCATATTTTTCATATGGTAAGGCCTATGACTTTTAAACCTGATCAGCTGATGCATTTCAAGGTTGGGGGGGGGGGGGGGGGGGGGGGGGGGGTCCACTATGGCCTCCTTTTGGAATTCTGGTCTATATACATACTCAAGTTGTATCCAGATTATATCTTGCACACTGCGAAGTCAAGGACCATCAGACTTGATCAGTTGATGCATCATCAGGGGAAGCAACAAAATTGACAGCATCTAGTTCTCAAGAGTTTAAAAGACCATCACCATGCAATAGAGTGCAATCATAAATACTCGGCTATTTCCGTAACCGCAAATGAACCTCGTATGTGGATCGACATCATCAGAGTTGGTTGCTACGTATATATAAACGTAGCTATGATGTCACAGTAACACTTTGATCCCCTATTGTGACCCCATCCTACTAAGAAATGTAAGCTTTCAAGTGCATCTAAGATATCATACATATCTAAGCTATTCTAATACTATCAATCTCCATTTATATGTTTATGTATTAGAGTGAATCAGATGTTAATGATACCAAAACTGAATCTGTGATGAAAATCTAATAGCGAGCAAAGCTCGAATCGCAAAGCGACGCGACGAGCTCGCTCCAATGATTACGCAATTGAGTCACGTGGTTTGCTCCTCATGAGCTGAAAAATGATGGGGACTACCCATAATGCCTCCGGAAAAATGTCGCCGTCACTGCGGTATAATTCATTGACAACTCCGTAGATAAAACAAATAAATACATGTAGTTTGGAAAGTACCGAAAATGATTTTAAGTTCCAAACAAGCTTTCCCATACCTTCGTACGTTTTGTTGTGGATAATTGATTGGTTTGAAAGAAAAAATATCGCAGCTAAATGATGACGTCACAATGCACTGTTTACATCAACCGCGTTATATTTCCCGCGTTAAATGGAATGCCTAAAGTCGTGTTGTAAGATGTCATGGGTCTTCACTCGTCTCAACGGTCACACCGTATACATATTAACACATTATACTGGGATTCAGTTCTGGCCTTTTAACCTTATCCACAGGTGCGCTTCCGGTGAAGAAATGCATCGATTTGATTTAATTCCTGCGCCAATCCATGTTCGAGTCTTCTTACCGGTTACAGAAAAGGACGAGCACGTGTTCTGATTGAATACAGTGTTGTCAAGAGTTAAAAGTTAACATTCAGCTTCCACTGATACTAAGGTTTCTATGCTGAAGTATTTCACCTGTCAGGTAAAATCTGAATACTTACCTCGACAATCTGACCGTTGGACACCACGGCTATGATGTCAGCATTGCGGATTGTGCTGAGCCTGTGTGCTATTATTAGAACTGTTCTTCCTGTGGCAAAAATAAAAATTGTTTTATACATTTATTTTGTTTAAATGCAAATCATTCCCAGCATGTGATATTTGTAATACAAATTGTATTCTCTGTCTCTGATTCTGTCAAATCATTGTGTATAGATTCAAAAACATGTAAATGCAGATCTAGAATTTAGCTAAATTTTAACATTTCCATTTTCTTTTACCTTTGACATTTTTACTAATTGATATGATAGCCATTTCCTCATGAATGTGAACAATGTGCATATGAATAGAGATAAATATACTATGACTATTTTAACCACTGGGAATTCTGACAGAAATGAAAGTAAAAGGAACATATAAAAAATAAAATTTGTTTTTGAAAATACTTGAGGGTATGAACATCAACACTTCATGCCGGTATACTTTTCAGGAAACACTAATACGCTTCATGAAGTAGGATGGCGTAAAGTGTTGCAGTTCATGCCCTTCATGGTGTCACGTATTTAAAAAAAATTAAATTGTTTCTTAAATGTCTTTTTAATGGTCATTAGAAAAAGATAGGATATTTTTTTGATGTACTGTGTTTTTTAATTTGTTTGCTCTAACACTATATATCTAATATAATCATGCATGCATGTCGTGAAGCAGATAACCATCACTCCAAGCTTATATAAATTGTTTAAATATTTTAGTAATTATGACTATGTCTTACCTTTCACCACATTATCTAATGCTGCTTGAACTATTTGCTCTGATTCTGCATCCAATGCACTAAAATTAATAAACAATGCAGATTTTATTGTGATTTTCTGGTGCATTTATTAATGAATATTCATTAAGGATGGAAACTTGTATTTTTGGGCTGCGTTGAGATTTGATATTTTGTACACAACAACTAAAGATTTTGAATGCATATTTTTTTGACACATAGAAAACTGGGTGTTGCAGTTCTTGTTTTTGTGTCAAGGTTAGTTTCAAGGTCACGATCTTTTCATACCATATTGGACCTTGAAATTTTATTAGAGTATAGGCATAAATTTTATATACTTGTGATTTATTACAAATTCTATCCTAAGAAGCAGCATAAATATGATGTATGAACATATTTCTGTCTTTTTGTACAGCAGATATAATACATGTACATACAAATATGGTAGTTCGAACTTTTGATAATTTTAGATTTTGACAAATTGACTGTTAATTAATTCTGTTATAATCTATTGCTTTGAAGTTTTGAACTTCGTCATATGATAACATTGCATGGGGAAATAAAATGCATCATGACATATTTTACAATAGAGCTGAGGTATCTGATTATATAAAAGAAAGATTTTCTCAAATTCTTCTTCAAGAAAAGACTAAGGGTGCAGCATCTAACATGGCCTCATGAGTGGCAGCAAGTTCAACATATCCTGCAGATTGACTAAACTCTGTTACTTTAATAGTTACAGTTCCCATAGTTCTGGAATCTTTCCTTGCTATGATTTTGTTCTATTGGAGGAGACAAATATTTCAGACGAGGGAATAAAGTAATGAGGAAATAAAGTGATATCTTATCATGCTGTTAATTCCACAGAAAAAAATATATTCCTGTATTCCTGTATAACTCGAGTTCCCCAAACCAGACCTTAGCATTCAATGTTACAACTGTAGACAAGAGAGAGTAATATAGCTATGATGTCACACCCTACTGCACTATGTTATGATATGCAGTGAAGCATGAAGTGCGAGCTTCGAGGACTTACATACTAAGGCTAAGAGTAATATGGTTTAATTCGTGAGCCACATGTCTCATAATTGAAGAAAGCTCATATGGTGCATATAATCTTTTAATATGTCTGAACGACGAATTGTTGCAATCCCCTATTTGTATATATAGATCTTGCTTAGCCAACACTTGCCTGTGAGGTTGATATACATGTATAATTGGATTGACCTCATCAAAAGGCTGTGTCTGTATGGCATGCAGTCAAATTACCTTGTGGCCTCGTCAAGCACCAGAATGGAGGGATTCTTGACGAGGGCCCTTGCTATAGCGATTCTCTGTTTCTGTCCCCCGGATACTGTGACCCCTCTCTCCCCCAGAACTGTATTGTATCCTTCTGGGAAAGACTGAATAAATCCATCAGCATTGGCCATTGTGGCTGCTTCCATCACCTACAGACAATGTCAAGTCTTGTAAACAAACTTACAAAGTACTCAAATTCAGTGGTTGTATTATTTAAAAAAAGCTTTTCACAGGAAATATGTACACATGTACAATGTAATACAATTCAGGTAAGAGGTATATCATCAATGTAAACTAAAAACAGAAGAAAATACAAGCTGGAAATACTGTCAACCATTTTTTATTCGCCGCTACTTTATTTCGTGATTCACCTGCGATAAACTGGTTCGCGACGAGTAATTTTCATGATCGAGCCTTTTCCAAGCCAATGACAGACATTCAAGGACTGGTTCGCAACGAGAAATATTCCCGACAATGAGGTTCTCGCAAAATTTTCTCCCACGCGAATAAAAGTTGGTTTACAGTACTCTAATACCAGACTTGTTAGTCACCGCTACAGTACTCTAATACACTGCTACAGTACTCTAATACACCGCTACAGTACTCTGATACCAGACTTGTTAGTCACCGCTACAGTACTCTAATACCAGACTTGTTAGTCACCGCTACAGTACTCTAATACACCGCTACAGTACTCTAATACACCGCTACAGTACTCTAATACACCGCTACAGTACTCTGATACCAGACTTGTTAGTCACCGCTACAGTACTCTAATACCAGACTTGTTAGCCACCGCTACAGTACTCTAATACCAGACTTGTTAGTCACCGCTACAGTACTCTAATACCAGACTTGTTAGTCACCGCTACAGTACTCTAATACCAGACTTGTTAGCCACCGCTACAGTACTCTGATACCAGACTTGTTAGTCACCACTACAGTACTCTAATACCAGACTTGTTAGTCACCGCTATAGTACTCTAATACCAGACTTGTTAGTCACCGCTACAGTACTCTAATACACCGCTACAGTACTCTAATACACCGCTACAGTACTCTGATACCAGACTTGTTAGTCACCGCTACAGTACTCTGATACCAGACTTGTTAGTCACCGCTACAGTACTCTAATACCAGACTTGTTAGTCACCGCTACAGTACTCTAATACACCGCTACAGTACTCTAATACACCGCTACAGTACTCTGATACCAGACTTGTTAGTCACCGCTACAGTACTCTAATACCAGACTTGTTAGCCACCGCTACAGTACTCTAATACCAGACTTGTTAGTCACCGCTACAGTACTCTAATACCAGACTTGTTAGTCACCGCTACAGTACTCTAATACCAGACTTGTTAGCCACCGCTACAGTACTCTGATACCAGACTTGTTAGTCACCACTACAGTACTCTAATACCAGACTTGTTAGTCACCGCTATAGTACTCTAATACACCGCTACAGTACTCTAATACACCGCTACAGTACTCTAATACATCGCTACAGTACTCTAATACCAGACTTGTTAGCCACCGCTACAGTACTCTAATACACCGCTACAGTACTCTAATACACCACTACAGTACTCTAATACACCGCTACAGTACTCTAATACCAGACTTGTTAATCACCGCTACAGTACTCTAATACACTGCTACAGTACTCTAATACACCGCTACAGTACTCTAATACACCGCTACAGTACTCTAATACACCGCTACAGTACTCTAATACCAGACTTGTTAGTCACCGCTACAGTTCTCTAATACCAGACTTGTTAGTCACCGCTACAGTACTCTAATACCAGACTTGTTAGCCACCGCTACAGTACTCTAATACACCGCTACAGTACTCTAATACCAGACTTGTTAGTCACCGCTACAGTACTCTAATACCAGACTTGTTAGCCACCGCTACAGTACTCTAATACCAGACTTGTTAGCCACCGCTACAGTACTCTAATACCAGACTTGTTAGTCACCGCTACAGTACTCTAATACCAGACTTGTTAACCACTGCTACAGTACTCTAATACCAGACTTGTTAGTCACCACTACAGTACTCTAATACACCGCTACAGTACTCTAATACACCGCTACAGTACTCTAATACCAGACTTGTTAGTCACCGCTACAGTACTCTAATATCAGACTTGTTAGCCACCGCTACAGTACTCTAATACCAGACTTGTTAGCCACCGCTACAGTACTCTAATACCAGACTTGTTAGTCACCGCTACAGTACTCTAATACCAGACTTGTTAACCACTGCTACAGTACTCTAATACCAGACTTGTTAGTCACCGCTACAGTACTCTAATACCAGACTTGTTCGCCACCGCTACAGTACTCTAATACCAGACTTGTTAGTCACCGCTACAGTACTCTAATACCAGACTTGTTAACCACTACTACAGTACTCTAATACCAGACTTGTTAGTCACCGCTACAGTACTCTAATACCAGACTTGTTCGCCACCGCTACAGTACTCTAATACCAGACTTGTTAGTCACCGCTACAGTACTCTAATACCAGACTTGTTAGCCACCGCTACAGTACTCTAATACACCGCTACAGTACTCTAATACACCGCTACAGTACTCTAATACCAGACTTGTTAGCCACCGCTACAGTACTCTAATACCAGACTTGTTAGTCACCGCTACAGTACTCTAATACCAGACTTGTTAGCCACCGCTACAGTACTCTAATACCAGACTTGTTAGTCACCGCTACAGTACTCTAATACCAGACTTGTTAGCCACCGCTACAGTACTCTAATACACCGCTACAGTACTCTAATACACCGCTACAGTACTCTAATACCAGACTTGTTAACCACTGCTACAGTACTCTAATACCAGACTTGTTAGTCACCGCTACAGTACTCTAATACCAGACTTGTTCGCCACCGCTACAGTACTCTAATACCAGACTTGTTAGTCACCGCTACAGTACTCTAATACCAGACTTGTTAACCACTGCTACAGTACTCTAATACCAGACTTGTTAGTCACCGCTACAGTACTCTAATACCAGACTTGTTAGCCACCGCTACAGTACTCTAATACCAGACTTGTTAGTCACCGCTACAGTACTCTAATACCAGACTTGTTAGCCACCGCTACAGTACTCTAATACACCGCTACAGTACTCTAATACACCGCTACAGTACTCTAATACCAGACTTGTTAGCCACCGCTGTTTTCTTATGTTAGCCATCGTTGTTTTCTTATAACCTTGTGTAATACAGTACTCTAATACCAGACTTGTTAGCCACCGCTACAGTACTCTAATACCAGACTTGTTAGCCACCGCTGTTTTCTTATAACCTTGTGTAATACGTTACATGTAAATTGATTTGTACTAACTGTAACATCTCTAAATCTGCCTACCTCCACAGTAACATGTAAATTGATTTGTACTAACTGTAACATCTCTAAATCTGCCTACCTCTACATCTGTAGCATCTGGACATCCATATCTAATGTTCTCCATTACAGAGGTAGCAAACAGTACTGGCTCCTATGAAATACAAATGAAAAGTGTGAGTAAGAGTGAATTACATGTATATATCATACCAAAACAAGAATTGTCCATAGGCTACATAACTCACTTTGAAGCATGAATCTTTTTACACTTAGTCTATCCCCTTTGGTTCAAAAGATAATAGTCCAGATGAATGTTTTTGAACAGTAGGTCAAAGTCTACAGTCACTAAGGTCAAAGTCTACAGTCACTAGGTCAAAGTCTACAGTCACTAGGTCAAAGTCTACAGTCACTAGGTCAAAGTCTTGGTACCACATGACATGCCTGGTTATGAGGAATCTCATAAAGCCTTAAGGTTAAAGTTTTTGAAAAGTCTGCCAAAGTCAAAGGTCACTGGGTCACAGTCTTGGTACCAAAAGAAGAGCCTTGTCAGGAGGAATCTATATGTGAATATCAAGGCCTCCTTGAATCAAGACATATAGACAAGGTCAAAATCCAAGGTTACTGTCAAAAGTCTTGTTACCAAATAAATCACCTGATCATGAGAAATTCAAATGTGAAATATCAAAGCCCTAACCCCCTTGATTCTGAACACATTGCCAAGGTTAAAATTTTTGAAAAGTAGGTCATAGTCCAAGGTCAAGAAATCACCAGTCTTCATATCAAAAGAAAGGCCTGGTCATGAGGCATCTACATGTGAAATATCAAAGTCCTATCTCCCTTGGTTCAATAGATATTGCCAAGGTTCAAGGTCACTATTTGTGTAAAGCCCTTAATGCTCATTGTAAGTATGCACCCACTTTTTATGCTTGAATTCTACAAGCAAGAAAGATTATGCTTAACCTTTTCTTAAAAGTTTTACCCTCACTTTTTAGGCCCCATATGGGCACTGACCATGAATTCCTTATCCTAAAGGAATTTCTGTGAAAGTTTGTCATGCAGTTCCTGAAAGTCAAAAATGATGCAGATGCACATTTCATGATGATGGATGCATGGTCACAGCATTTCTGAGAAACTCTGGTGATCTGAGACCCACAGGAAACATTGCTCACCTGAGTTTCCATGGTCCTGCTGTTGTTCAGATGTTGTGGTTTTTAAAAAGATGTTTTTTTAATATTTTTTTTCCCATGAAATTTTTTATTCCATATTGTGACCCTAACCTAGCCCCAAATGGTCACAACATAACCAAACTCGAATTCACGCAACACGGGGATGCCTCAATACCAATATGACTGGAGATCAAGATCACAAGTTCAAAGATCATAGTATGACATGAAAGGTCTTGCAAAGTTGTCATACAAAATCCATATACAAAATATGAAAGCTCAACCATGAATAGTTCAAAAGATATGGAATATATGTCAAGTTTTCTTAAAAGTAGGTCAAACTTCAAGGTCAAGGTCATAAAGTTATAGGCATGTGTGTCAAAAACAATCTAGTCTCGTCAAAGGGAACACACACATGAAATATGAGAGTCCTTTCACTCACCATTCAAAAGTGGCAAGGTGAAAGTTTTGGACAGACAGACAGAACCAAAGTAATACCACCACCCCCTACCTCAGGCTATAGTTGCAGAGGCATTAAAAAAACTTAAATCCACATAACTTGGGAACATTTGCATTTTGATATGATTTATTGTGGCCCTTCTACTCTTGAAAATAATTTGTTTTAATTAATTTCCAGTATATTCTCATATAAATCTTTTATCTCCTATGGTGGACCTACCCCAACCCTGGGGCCCCTGATGTGAACAAGCTTGATACAGATATTAAAGTTTGTACTCTTTATGTGGTAGATGATGAAAATTTAGAATGGTAAGTGATTGATCCAAATTATGTATTGATTATCATTAATTTTGTGTTCAGATTCACAAACAATGAGAGGAGGATGGTGTACTGTTTATACACCCAGGCTGAAAAAGCTTGAATTTGAACTACCTCTAGATGTTTCTTCACATTAAAATGAACAATCATAGCCTTGCTGTTGTTGAGAGGAAGATTTTGAAAGATATTTCCCTTTAAATTCTTACGTAAAACTTATTCCCTCATTTGGCCCTCCACATCCCCTAGGGGTCATGATTTGAATAAACTTGAATCCCCACTACCTGGAGATGCTTGTATATTAATATGACTAATCATGGCACTGCTAATATTGAGATGAAAATTTTTAAAGCTGTTTCCTTAATATGCATTCCCATGTAAAACTCTGATCCCCTATTGTGACCCCACCCTACTTCTGAGGGCAACAATTTAAACAAGACTGAATATGCACTACCTGTGGATGCTTGTGTGATAAATCATGGCCCTGTCATTTTTGAGAAGAAATCTTTTTAAAGATTTTCCCATTATATCAACATATAAAACTTTGATCCCCTATTGTGGCCCATCCTACTCCTGGGTGCAATGATTGGAACAAACTTGAATGTACTTTACACCAGGAAGCTTTCCTGTAAATTCCAACCAAGTGACTCTTGAGAAAAAGATTTTTTAAATGACCCCATCCTAATTTTGCCTTTTCTTGGTTATCTCCCTTTATGGGGAAGCTTGGCCTTTCATTTGAACTTTCTTGAATACCCTTCACCCAAGGATGATTTGTGTCAAGTTTGATTGAAATTGGCTATGTGGTTCTTGAGAAGAAGATAATTAAAAGATCTCCACTTAAAAAAGGGTGTGGCAATTCATTTGACCAAACTTGAATCCCCTTTACCAAAGCATGCTTTGTGGCAAGTTGGTTGAAATTAGACCTGTGGTTCTGAAAAACAGAAGTTGAAATTGTTAAAAGTTAATGGACGGACAGATAAATGCTGAACAAAAATTGATCAGAGATTGAAGCTCACTTAATTGAGCTTAAAAAAAAAACCTTATTGATCTAGCTACTTTGCATAGGAAATAGCAGCTAGACTCTCTATGGGTAATATGTATTCAACTCTTAAAATGTGAAGTTTCCTAGGCCATATCACCATGCACAAGGATGCATTATTAAAACTTCAGTCACTAATCTGTTGGGATTTCTTTTCAGATATTTTGTCATACATCATCAAAGATATATACTCCATATGACACCCTTCATCTTACAATTCAGATGAATTTGCTGTGATAATAAATCTCTAAAATGTATCCATTATATTTAAAGATTAAAATGTAGGCAATACTATAATCAAACAATGGAGAATGGGAAGGAAGTACACAGAAATACATGGTATGCACTACTGAACATATTCAACCATCATTTATATATTCAACTTTCATCACTTTTTACTTGTAATTAGTTTAAACTGAATTATTTGTAGAGATTGATCTATCCTGGGCCAATCATTTAATGCTCAGGTCCTATGGATTTTTTAAGGAAATAGTTTTCAAATCAATAATATATACAGAAATCACTTAAAAACTTTGAAAAGATGTCCCAACAGGTGATCACACTGCAACATTATCTTTTATGAAGAGGGAAAACCTACATTTACATAAAAAAATCATGATTGAATTATTGGCTTTACCACATACTCGTAACAAGGAAATAGGAAAGCGATATTTCTACTCTGAGATTTCAAATAGATCAAACTGATAGTAAAAATGCATATTAATGGTTTCACTCAAGGTAAACATGTTGGTTAGGGTGCATGCACATGTAAACAATTTTGGTGATAAATCATTTTTACTAATGTAGGAGAGTCATTTACCCCAAGTGATGACATGATTAAAAATGCATTTTATATACCCATATATCCTTATATTTTTTATCCAATTAGAATCTCTGAAGTGATTTTGTTCTATTCATATTTCCTTGCAGAAAATTAAAAAGTAATTACGTATGTGTAAATATCACCCTGCGTAAAGACAGTATTTTGTAATGTCATAATATTTTGAGGCGATAAAAATATTTTACGCTAAGCTTAAATTATGAACTAGTTTATTCATACCAAAAGGAGTTTTCATCAATGGAAATAAATCAGATCACAAAAAGCCAGAATTATTTATATCATGAATCATAGATATTAACATTTTCAACTTGACAAAAGCCTATACACTTAAATATATATAAAAAAATGTTTTATCACAAAATACAAATATAAGAAATGAATGTTTTGCTAAATTATGATTGAAAACATTAGAAATATATGGGGTTATTTCTTCTACTTAAATCAGCCCTGTGTCCATTATGTAAATCACCCCACCCTTCTAAATCAGCCCTGTCCATTATATAAATCAGCCCACATTTCTAAATCAGCCCTGCATGTCCATTACATAAATCAGCCCACCCTTCTAAATCAGCCCTGTCCATTATATAAATCAGCCCACCCTTCTAAATCAGCCCTGTCCATTATATAAATCAGCCCACCCTTCTAAATCAGCCCTGTCCATTATATAAATCAGCCCACCCTTCTAAATCAGCCCTGTCCATTATATAAATCAGCCCACCCTTCTAAATCAGCCCTGTCCATTATATAAATCAGCCCACCCTTCTAAATCAGCCCTGTCCATTATATAAATCAGCCCACCCTTCTAAATCAGCCCTGTCCATTATATAAATCAGCCCACCCTTCTAAATCAGCCCTGTCCATTATATAAATCAGCCCACCCTTCTAAATCAGCCCTGTTCATTATATAAATCAGCCCACCCTTCTAAATCAGCCCTGTCCATTATATAAATCAGCCCACCCTTCTAAATCAGCCCTGTCCATTATATAAATCAGCCCACCCTTCTAAATCAGCCCTGTCCATTATATAAATCAGCCCACCCTTCTAAATCAGCCCTGTTCATTATATAAATCAGCCCACACTTCTAAATCAGCCCTGTCCATTATATAAATCAGCCCACACTTCTAAATCAGCCCTGTCCATTATATAAATCAGCCCACACTTCTAAATCAGCCCTGTCCATTATATAAATCAGCTAGCCCACACTTTTATTGTTTTATAGCCACATAGTAAAATCTATACACTGATTTCTTTTATATAATACATATATTGTACAATGTATATAATTATATCTTTCAGACATTGATTTCTTATATAAAGGTTTCTGATGTACATGTAATAGATATGGAATAAAAATCAAAATGCAATACACCATTAAAAATATTTAAGTTGGCAGGGTTGCATTCCAATCTCAGCAGTGCCATGGATGAGTGATACAAATCAAAAAAAAAAAAATACATGTTACAAAATAAAAATGATCACTAGATCTGGCTGCATTTGTAGATGTCAATCTGGTGCTATCTCCGGGTGACACACATCAACAAAACTCAAGGCTTTTTACACTGTATTAAATAGTAATATTCTACATTTTTTCCTTTCATAGGAAGGAAAAACCAATGTCATTGTGAAATACTGTTATAAATCACACAAAAAATTTATTGGTACTTCAGCAGGCCTGACAAGGAGATATCAAAATGCATCTCTATACATGTACATTCACAATATCATTTCGGTTCACTGGCTTTTATGCCACAAAGTGCTTGCACTTGTAAGATTACAACCTGATAGCAATAAATCGGCCAAAGACTTTTAAGTAAAATCCATACAAATTATTCATCCAATCACTTCACACCATACAAATTATAATTCATTTAATCACTTCACACCATATAGATTATTCATCCAAGCACTTCACACCATACAAATTATAATTCATCCAATCACTTCACACCATATAGATTATTCATCCATGCAAGCACTTCACACCAAATTCTAAGTCAAATGTGTTTCTTTATTACAGCAGGTATCTGTGAAAGTCCCATGTTGTACCTGTCCACAGTATTTACTATGAGGGTACATGATATCTTATATTTTGAACTATGCATAAATGCAATATGCCTATATAAACTTCACGTTCTGCAGAGTTTGGAATCCGTTACGGAATCACAATATTGAGTACGGCATCCAGCTAAACGTTGTACCGTATTTTACCCTAACAAAACTCTACTTATGTTGTAGGAGGATATGCATGTATTAATGGAAATCTGTTGGTTTGTCCATTTGAATGTAAACAAGGCTTATCTTCATTTCACAGAGAATCTGTACATGAGGATTCAAGACTCTTGATTGAAATTAGCAAAAGGATCTGGAAACCACTGATAACTCTCCATCTATAATCACATAGACAGACAGATTCCAGACAGCAGAAGATTTTTGAAAATTTGTCAATTTTTAGCAGATTTTGTCCCTGCCCCACCCTTAAGGCTTCAGGGGTGCAGGAATCTTGAAATATATAATCTATGTCTCCCTTGTCCAAGAGATGCTTTATACCAAATTTGAAAAGAATTGGAATAGTAATATCAAGAAGTTTAAAATGTTCAATTGTTAAAACACACACTAATAATCACTATGACTATTTTGGTCCCACAATAATACCAAAACCCCAACCAGCTGGAATCATGAATATTCAATTTTGATAAAGGGCTACCTGCTCCATCTAAATATCCATTTAGTTTCAATATAGTATCAAAAACATCAAAGATGTTATTTAAATGTTTTAAACACAAACACTAAAGTCAAATTTCATCCTTGCCCTAGAGTCAGAGACTCTACCGCAGGATCATACATTTAAACCACAATTTTGATAGAGGCATTTTGATAGAGGCCCTCCTGCTCTACATCACTATGCATTTAGTTTTTCATACATATATGTGGTTGTAGAGATGAAGATTTTTGAAAATTGGTCAATTTTGGGCAGTTTTTATCCCATATCACAGAGATGCAGGAGTCCAGAAATTTACAATTTATATCCCCCTTGTCCCAGAGATGCTTCAAACCAAATTTGAAAAGAATTGGAATGATAGTTATAAAGAGAAAAAAAACCCTGGAAGAATGGCAGTTATCAAGAAGTTAAAAATGTTCAGACACCACCGGACACAGACCAATAGCAATAGGTCACCTGAGTGACTCAGATGGCCTAAAAATGTTACATGCTTGTAGGCTAACATGTGCCCAATGTTTTCTAAAGCAAAGTACATGTAATTGTAAAATTTTAAAAGCTGTGTCATTTTCTTTTCAAAACCCTACATTTGCTCACCTCTGTGACAATATGTGGCTTTAGTCACATGATTGTGATTAATATATACTTCTACTAAGGTCTCATCTTAAAACAAGTTTATACTAGGTTTCATGGATATGGGTCTATTTTGAAATTAAGTGAAAAGTGGGGGCACATGAGGTCCTCATTTTACCGCGCTTTTTTCAATTTCAATAAGCTTTGTAATATTTGTGTTTTA
Organism: Ostrea edulis; assembly: GCF_947568905.1. Lineage (NCBI taxonomy): Eukaryota > Metazoa > Mollusca > Bivalvia > Ostreida > Ostreidae > Ostrea > Ostrea edulis. Next base: position 80,832,696 of record NC_079169.1, read on the forward strand.
CTGTATAATTTTTCGATGTCCATAAGCTTGTTATATTTGTGTTTTTAATTACTGTATAATTTTTCGATGTCCATAAGCTTTGTTGTAACTATGTTTACAAATTTCATGACTGTAATTTGTTAGCAGAAGAGATTTTAGTTTTTAAATAGATTATCTCCGGGCACTTTCTACAAAATTTGTCCTAACTGCAATATATACAATGTTCATCACCAAGAGATATTGTTCAAAAATATTAATGACAATTTCTACTCAAACAAGCGAATTCAGTGAACTTATGCCCCCTGCTTAAGGACACATCTGTTTAAGTCATGTTTTTTATATGTGGAAAACAGTGTTAAGAAATACTCTTCTGGTAAAGTTTCAATGCCTAATCACAATAAAAACAAAATCATCCAGATATCATCATCACTTAAGGTGGGAAACCACCTACATGTACTTTGCTACACATACATTTATGATACTTTTTCAAATTCCTAAATTCCCAAACATGATTATCCACGAATCACTGATAGACTGTGTGAACATACCTATGTATTGTATAATGTAGAAAGACTGATAGAATCACTGATAGACTGATAGAATCACTGATAGACTGATATAATCACTGATAGACTGATAGAATCACTGATAGATTGATAAAATCACTGATAGACTGATAGAATCACTGATAGACTGATAGAATCACTGATAGACTGTGTGAGCATACCTATGTACTGTATAATGTAGAAAGACTGATAGAATCACTGATAGAATCACTGATAGACTGATAGAATCACTGATAGACTGTGTGAACATACCTATGTATTGTATAATGTAGAAAGACTGATAGAATCACTGATAGACTGATAGAATCACAGATAGACTGATAGAATCACTGATAGACTGATAGAATCACTGATAGACTGATAGAATCACGGATAGACTGATAGAATCACTGATAGAATCACTGATAGACTGTGTGAACATACCTATGTACTGTATAATGTAGAAAGACTGATAGAATCACTGATAGACTGATAGAATCATGGATAGACTGATAGAATCACTGATAGACTGATAGAATCACTGATAGACTGATAGAATCACTGATAGACTGATAGAATCACCGATAGACTGATAGAATCACTGATAGACTGATAGAATCACGTACTGATAGACTGATAGAATCACTGATAGACTGATAGAATCACTGATAGACTGATAGAATCTCTGATAGACTGATAGAATCACGTACTGATAGACTGATAGAATCACTGATAGACTGATAGAATCACGGATAGACTGATAGAATCACGGATAGACTGATAGAATCACTGATAGATTGTGTGAGCATACCTATGTACTGTATAATGTAGAAAGACTGATAGAATCACTGATAGACTGATAGAATCACGGATAGACTGATAGAATCACTGACAGACTGATAGAATCACTGATAGACTGATAGAATCACTGATAGACTGACAGAATCACTGATAGACTGTGTGAACATACCTATGTACTGTAAATGTAGAAAGACTGATAGAATCACTGATAGACTGATAGAATCACTGACAGACTGATAGAATCACTGACAGACTGATAGAATCACTGATAGACTGATAGAATCACTGATAGACTGATAGAATCACTGACAGACTGATAGAATCACTGATAGACTGATAGAATCACTGACAGACTGATAGAATCACTGATAGATTGTGTGAACATACCTATGTACTGTAGAATGTAGAATTAGGTATTTGTATTTCCAACAGAAAAACATTAGAAAATCACTAAAAAAAATAAAAAAAATTTTAAAATCAACCATAAGATTAGAGCTTAGTATGCAGTACTTCCTAGGGAAATGGTGTACCCGATTAATGAAGCCTAAGGCCAAGTGTAACTGATTAATGAAGCTTAAGGCCAAGTGTAACTGATTAATGAAGCTTAAGGCCAAGTGTAACTGATTAATGAAGCTTAAGGCCAAGTGTAACTGATTAATGAAGCCTAAGGCCAAGTGTAACTGATTAATAAAGCCTAAGGTCAAGTGTAACTGATTGATGAAGCCTAAGGCTTAGTATCACTGATTTCTAATGTCTAAGGCTTAGTGTCACTGATTTATAAAGCCTAAGGCTTAGTGTCACTGATTTATAAAGCCTAAAGCTTAGTGTACCTGATTGATAAAGCCTAAGGTTTAGTGTACCTGATTGATAAAGCCTAAGGCTTTGCCTCTTAACCAGGAAGGATCCAGGTCTTTCAGATTCACTCCATCTATACTAATCTTCCCATTATCAATGTCATAGAAACGCTCTAGGAGTGCAGCCACGGTGGATTTACCTGAACAGGAGAAAATTTGGGTTAAAAAAGAATGGAGGTGTACCAAGAAAGATAAATCTTAGACGTATTGTATTAATTACCTCCCCCTGACAATCCTACTAACGCCACCACATTTCCTTTTGGGATCTTCAGATTGAAATCCTTTAAAACTTTCTGAAATCAGATAAACAGGTGTAATGGCAAAATTGCATGCTATCATCCAAACACAAGGAACCTTTAAAACTTTTTTAACCCTTTCTCAAACGACACTTTTTTTAAAAAGGCTTTTAAAGGCACAGGTTCACGATTTTTGATAAAAATATTTTTCATTTTCAATGTTAAACATTAAAACTATAACTCATTTAATGTTGACAGCCAAAATTTTGACCTTCTGAATGCAAGACTAAAAGCAATATTTTGACCTTAAATCTGTGTTATGTAAACAAAGACTCGAGTCTTTTTGTGTATACAAATAAACAAGTGAAATATTGATTTTGTAATATAAAGCATCTTAATTTTTGCATAGTCACAAATTTTAACTTTTAGATGACATATTTTACCCCAAAAATGCTTGAAATGTGAAAGATATGATAAAATTAGATCGATATCTAATTCTTTTGAAAATTTCGTAAACAATAACACACTGCAATCTTTGTTTACAAAACATATAACAAACTCTCTAAAATGAGCTTCTGCGATGATGCATAACCATAATTTTTGTGTGAAATCTTTTAAACACATTACACAGTAGATTTTGATCATTAAAAGTGAAAAAGAAAATTTTGTGGAAAATCGTGAATCAGTCCCTTTGAGTAGTATTGAAATGATAATATTTATTAACAATATTTATTGATAGAACAGCCAATGTCTCTATGCTGACTAAGATGATAGAACAACCAATGATTCTATGCTGACTAAGATATGGTTCTATGCTGACTAAGACACATTGAGAACTGATGCGACATACATGTATTCTATTCCATATCATAAAATAAGTACGGTATCAGATTAAAAATGATACTAAGGGCCATAGTTAATCAGGGTCAACTGAAGTAATAGTGGGTTTATAACTTACAATAACTTACAAAACTTACAATAACTTACAAAACTTACAATAACTTACAATAACTTACAAAACTTACAATAACTTACAAAACTTACAATAACTTACAAAGTCTTCACACTAGCCAGTTAAATGAACCCACTTTTAAAATGAGTAAAGCTATCCTACTATGGACAATAAAGTGGGTTGAGAGCTGAATTTTGCCTTAAAATATTCAGTTGTGATATTAAGGTTCTTAAATCTGTACAAGAAGTACAAAACTGAAATAAATAGAATTACTCATTTAGTAATCATACAGATTTGAATTTCTATATGCTAAATCTTTAAAGTGAGTTAAGTTAACCCACTTTGAGCTATAAATTAAAGTTCGTTAACATTAAGAGCTATGTCGTTTTTAGAAATCGTGTTTGTCTGTTTTTGTTAAATCTCTACTGATATTCATCGAATGAGCGGTTTTATTCAAATATTTAAGAGAAAAATTTAGACCTTGGCTTGATAAAAGAAAAAAGAATTTATACTAACTTAGCAAAGGTTAGAGGAAAAGGTAAAGTTCCTCCAAACTTTGCCACTGACTCACTGATCAACGAGAGTGCTAATTTGAGTATTTATACGATTATGTAACCAATCAAATCAAAGATACTAAACATAGAACATCTACCAATAGAAATGAAAGTAATGACTACAATTTAGGAAAATAAACCAGACCCATTCCAAATAATGGGTATTTAAAGTAAAGCAGTAGAAAATCTGTATCGATATTTGTTGATTCTATTATACATATGTATATATGTATACATGTAATATATGAATTTGAACAATGAGTCATATCACTGAGACACTCACTGATGCCATATTATAAACTAGTAAACACTTGGCACAAAGGATGATAAATCAAAATCTTATTTTTGGAAACAAAATTTTCAGCTTTTTAAAAAAATTAATATTGAACAATAATCCCTGCCATCATTGATTTTACCTGCTCTGCTCGCGTTGGATACGAAAAGCTGACATGTTCAAATTCCACATCACCTTTCAAGGTAAAGTAAGGGATTGTCTTTCCTCCCCTGATCGGGATCTTCGGTTGATGATTAATAAACTAAATAAAAGTCATACATGTTGTATATCTAAGTGTATATGTCACCAGTAGTATCATGTTACAGACAATAAACATATCATGTTTAATATATATGTGAACAAAAGAAGAAAATTATCTAAAGCATACCTCAAATACTCTGGCACCCGCACTCATTCCTTTAACAACGTTTCCAAATAAAAACGACATCTGAGCCAGCGACCTGTTGAAACAGATATTGTAAACACTAGCTAGCACAATGACATTTCAAAAATTTCGTTTTGACAGATTGGAAACTACAGAGAGAATGTACAATCCCGTACACTGCGTATTAAGCAAAACTTGTTCAAGCTAGGTTTCCATGTGATCTGGCTTTATAAATATACATTAGAAATCTAATTTCCGAGTCATTTAAGAGAAATATTGATATTAACGGTAAATCTAAGTTGAAATCAAATTCTGTAACAGGAGTTGTATAAGATTTACATTACTAATAAAACATGAAACAAGTGGATATACCTTTCAATAGTCTGGGAGGAGACCAGAAAGGACATAAGATTTCCAGCAGTTATCTCCCCTCCAGACATAAGGTACCCTCCAGCAAACATTGTCCCCAACACTATCCCTGTAACACAGAAACGTCTACATGTGATCAACTTCCTATAATTCTCTGATACCGTGCAAATACAGTGCCACCTCAGTATATCCCCCCTGTTATATCATCACCCGATCTATCACCACCCATTATATCACCACCCCTTATATCACCACCCGATCTATCACCACCCGATCTGTCACCACCCGTTATATCACCACCCGATCTGTCACCCGTTATATCACCACCCGATCTGTCACCACCTGTTATATCACCACCCGTTCTATCACCACCCGATCTGTCACCACCCGTTATATCACCACCCGTTATATCACCACCCGTTATATCACCACCCAATCTGTCACCACCCGTTATATCACCACCCGTTATATTACAACCCGATCTGTCACCACTCGTTATATCACCACCCGATCTATCACCACTCGTTATATCACCACCCGTTATATCACCACCCGTTATATCACCACCCGTTCTATCACCACCCGTTATATCACCACCCGATCTGTCACCACCCGTTATATCACCACCCGTTATATCACCACCCGTTATATTACAACCCGTTCTATCACCACCCGTTATATCACCACCCGATCTGTCACCACCCGTTATATCACCACCCGTTATATCACCACCCGTTATATCACCACCCGTTATATCACCACCCGTTATATTACAACCCGATCTGTCACCACTCGTTATATCACCACCCGTTATATCACCACCCGTTATATCACCACCCGTTATATCACCACCCGTTCTATCACCACCCGATCTGTCACCACCCGTTATATCACCACCCGTTATATCACCACTCGATCTATCACCACCCGTTATATCACCACCCGTTATATCACCACCCGTTATATCACCACTCGATCTATCACCACCCGTTCTATCACCACCCGATCTGTCACCACCCGTTATATCACCACCCGATCTGTCACCACCCGTCATATTACCACCCGATCTGTCACCACTCGTTATATCACCACCCGATCTGTCACCACCCGTTATATCACCACCCAATCTGTCACCACCCGATCTGTCACCACCTGTTATATCACCACCCGATCTGTCACCACCTGTTATATCACCACCCGATCTGTCACCACCCGTTATATCACCACCCAATCTATCAACACCCGTTATATCACCACCCTCTCATACCTCCATCGAAATGTGTAGAACAGAATCCATACCAGCTTAAAAACCCTGATATAATGCCAAACTTGTCTATCACCATCTGCCACCCATTTTCAGGTTCATAAGGTCAAATTACCAATATTCATTTCCTGCTAACAACCCCAACAACCAAGGATCAGAAGCCATGATGATATATGTACACAATGGTGACATTGATCTGTCATGTGAACCACAATCAATCTACATTTAGGGTGTGTCCTGACAAGAGGTAAGTATAGATAACTGCAATAATAGCTGGAATACAATCATTTAAATATTGTCTCTGAAATTGTCCAGTAGAATTGTCCATGCGTAAACAGAGAAATCTGTTGTAAATTTTGTATATCATGTGACCTTTGTGTGTATTTGATGTGTGTGACTTCATAGTTTGTGTTTCAGACAAAAGTTGCAGCCATTACATGTGTTTGTCAATCGCTCAGCGTATTCAGTCATCATAGAACCTACCATGACACAAATGAAATGGCTGTACATTTTCTTATGTGTTTTACAATTTCACAAGTGCAGAACATCCCACTATTTTACAAAGTTTTTTAAAGAACTAAAGCAAAACATTATTTCATGCATTCACATACCAGTATCTTGTCATATGTGAATGACAATAAAAGGACAATTGATCAACCACATTTTTTTTCCAAATTGGTGAACTAAAATGGTCAAACTCCTTATAATGCTATACCCTCACCAAAATAGGCTGGGACAAGTTCTGACAATATACCGAGATGACACCATATGCCGGGTATTATGTGCCCAAGTCTGTCAATCCAAGGGGCTACAAATGTATTCTACTTGCATCTACCTAGGACTGGTGGAAGAGCAGGCAATAAAACTTTTTAATCTAATTAGATACATGTAAGTCAATGGCATGGAAGCTGCTAATAAAAAAAGACTTGGGTCATTCATCTGGAAATATTAGGACAGAGTCACGTTCAGAATCTGAAGCCAATCTTACAGTCTGTATGTCTGGATGCACTCTGTGGTTTTTTTTATATTTCAAACAGACCCAAAATATCTCAAATTTTTTCAATCACCACCCCTTGAGAAGTGACATCATTTGAAGAAAACGAAATCCTGTCCTTTTAAGAATGTATTGTGCATATACTACTTGAAATATGAAGACAACAGAAAATGAGATCACAAATGTATAGAAAGAAACAGGCCAGACAAACCATAGATCAGGGAATCTCACACGAATCTGCAGCATCAGTAAGCTAAAAGAAAACAGGCTCATAAAATGCTAAAGCATTCTGTTTGAGGAAAACAAGTGGAGTTAATACCCACCATTTAGAGCCATGTTGGAGAGACCTTGAAAAGCTCCGATGCCTAAACCTAAGTTAATATTCATCCTCCTAGACAGCTCCACTTGCTGACTGTATAATCTGTAAGATGTACATGTACACATTAATAATCTCATACAGTAAGTCAGATAATTTGCGGACATTCTCTCCTCCTTTTCAGTCCAGGAGTGATGCTAATCTTTGATCAATTTATATGATATAACCTGGTTTGAGGCAGTTTACGCTTTATAAAATGAAAAACGTGTTAAACTGTCCTGAACTAGGTTATATTTTATGTATTGTTTAAAAATTATTAATATATACATTTGTAGTATTCCTTTGTACATAATATGATAAACAAATCAGTTTGACAAACAAATAGCTCTATCTCTAATGAAGTTTTTGGGAGGTCTATATTAAGTAGCTTAGAAAGGAAAGCTAGCTCATATACATTAAAAATGTACCCTTGTGGTCAGTCTACAACATGTACCGTGTCTGAATGGTATTTCACATTTAGCAATTGATAATTAATTGTCTATTCTTAAGAAAGATATTCTAGATGACTTGAAAGAATGCAGACTATCAAATAATCCCACTGAATACACAAACCTGAAATTCATATCTAAGATTTCACCTTACTTTCTAACCATTAAAGATTTTATCTTATTTTGATTTCATCTTACTTTGATTTCATCTTACTTTCCAGCCATTAAAGATTTCATCTTACTTTGATTTCATCTTACTTTGATTTCATCTTACTTTCCAGCCATTAAAGATTTCATCTTACTTTGATTTCATCTTACTTTCCAGCCATTAAAAATTTCACCTTACTTTCCAGCCATTAAAGATTTCATCTTACTTTCTAAGACTAGCTATTAAAATCTAAACCTACTCATTCTCTTTTGTTTCCATGGCGAATGCTCTCACTGTTCTGACATTTCCTATTGCCTCGTCAGCAACAGCCGTGCTCTTGGCAACCTGAAAGCACCAAACAAATGAACAGAATGATTCTGGTACAGCGTGTGTACAAAAGTCGAGGAAGGAACAGGAGTCGTGAAGTTCTCATCATTTTGCGGTAGAAAATGTCAAAATTTGATTTTGAAAGGTTACAAATGCAAAGAGTTCAAATGAACAGACTTTTCCCACAAATTAGCTACATTTATCTACTGTGATTAATCAAAATAGACAAAATAACAGGTCATTGCATCATTGTCTTACAGAGTATACTGTAGAATCATTTAAATTCGTGGAGGCCAATTTTCGTGGATAATTGCTGAATTTTTACGGGTTTGTGGGGGCATAATTTCATGGATTTATATATTTGTAAGAAAGATAACTCTGGAATGTTTGCTTTTGTCTTTATTTGTTGAGGATGTAAATTCGTGGATGAGGGGTATCCACGAATTCCACGAAAATTGAGCCGCCACGAATTCTAATGATTCCATAGTACTAGAGGTGCTCAGTGTAATAATGTCATAAACAACGTATCACCCATTTACTACAACTGTTTTCTTCTTCTTTAAAATATGCAGGACATTGGTCAGAATTATGACATCATATACACAAAAATGCACCAATCGTCATAGTGGAATACTGATAAATTTCACCTTATTTTTCGTACTTTCATATTATGGAACAACAGGCCATAGCAGTAACCCGAGTGTCATCTGAAAGAACAGTCAAGTTGCATATTGTTGGTGCAACAAATGCATCTTTCAGACTCTGAAAACTGAATGGCTTCGATTTAGGTGACCACAGTTCACGGTCACAACAATTTTAGTAATAAGCAAATTTTGTACCAATATGAGCTTCAACTCTTACGCTTTATCACTTCACATCCTGAAACAAGTATTTCTAACACATGTATTTACATGTACCTGCAGTTACCTGAACTAACTAACATAAAATTTCAGGTCATGACACAATGTGTTTGGTCATGATTGACATTAAGTTTGTGTCTATCTTGTATCAGCTTCAGTTATGATACTAAGTTATGGGCCATTGCAGTCTATTTAACAGTTTACCTTGACCTTAACCAAATGACCTTTGATAAATAATCTTACCTGATCCTGTGCATCTTTAGAAAGAGCCCGTAATCCTGATCCCATCACAGTTCCCACCCCAATAATAGCTGGAATTACAGTCACCATGAGGACGGTCAGTTTGGGAGATATTGTATACAGTGTAAACACACAGCCTATTGTCTGAAAAGGAAATGTAACACTACCTTAAAGCACACAGTCCATTATTCAGAAAGGAAATGTAACACCATCTTTAAACACAGTCCATTATCCAGGGAGAAAATGTAACCCAATCTTTAAACAAATTGCATAGTCCATTATCCAGAGAAAAAACTGTAACACCATCTTTAAACACACAGTCCATTATTCAGAAAGGAAATGTAACACCACCTTAAAACACAGTCCATTATCCAGGGAGAAAAAGTAACCCAATCTTTAAACACATTGCATAGTCCGTTATCCAGAGAAAAAAAATGTAACAACATCTTTAAACACACAGCTAGTCCATTATCCAGAGAAAAAACTGTAACAACATCTTTAAACACACAGTCCATTATCCAGAAAGAAAATGTAACACCAACTTAAAACATGCACAGTCTATTATTCAGGGAGAAAAAGTAACCCAATCTTTAAACACATACGGTAGTCCATTATCCAGAGAAAAAATGTAACACCACCTTAAAACACAGTCCATTATCCAGAAAGGAAATGTAACACCATCTTAAAACACACAGCTAGTCCATTATCCAGAAATGAAATGAAATGCCATCTTTAAACACACAGTCCATTATCCAGAAAGGAAATGTAACACCATCTTTGAACACACAGTCCATTATCCAGAAAGGAAATGTAACACCACCCCTAAACACAAAGTTTAATAGCCTATTCATTGAGGAAGCTACATGTGTCACATAGAAGGAGGATAAATGTACCATACAGTCTTATCACACATTGTTCACGAGGGACATTGCATGATATCACACATTGTTCACAAGGGACATTGCGCATGATATCACACATTGTTCACAAGGGACATTGCGCATGATATCACACATTGTTCACGAGGGATATTGCATGATATCACACATTGTTCACAAGGGACATTGCACATGATATCACACATTGTTCACAAGGGACATTGCGCATGATATCACACATTGTTCACGAGGGATATTGCATGATATCACACATTGTTCACGAGGGACATTGCATGATATCACACATTGTTCACGAGGGACATTGCATGATATCACACATTGTTCACGAGGGATATTGCATGATATCACACATTGTTCATGAGGGACATTGCATGATATAACACATTGTTCACAAGGGACATTGCATGATATCACACATTGTTCACAAGGGACATTGCATGATATCACACATTGTTCACAAGGGACATTGCATGATATCACACATTGTTCACAAGGGACATTGCGCATGATATCACACATTGTTCATGAGGGATATTGCATGATATCACACATTGTTCACGAGGAATATTGCATGATATCACACATTGTTCACGAGGGACATTGCGCATGATATCACACATTGTTCACGACGAATATTGCATGATATCACACATTGTTCACAAGGGACATTGCATGATATCACACATTGTTCACAAGGGACATTGCACATGATATCACACATTGTTCATGAGGGATATTGCATGATATCACACATTGTTCACGAGGAATTTTACATGATATCACACATTGTTCACGAGGGACATTGCGCATGATATCACACATTGTTCACAAGGGACATTGCATGATATCACACATTGTTCACAAGGGACATTGCATGATATCACACATTGTTCACGAGGGATATTGCATGATATCACACATTGTTCATGAGGGACATTGCATGATATAACACATTGTTCACAAGGGACATTGCATGATATCACACATTGTTCACGAGGCATTTTACATGATATCACACATTGTTTACAAGGGACATTGCATGATATCACACATTGTTCACAAGGGACATTGCATGATATCACACATTGTTCATGAGGGACATTGCGCATGATATCACACATTGTTCACAAGGGATATTGCATGATATCACACATTGTTCACAAGGGACATTGCATAATATCACACATTGTTCACAAGGGACATTGTGCATGATATCACACATTGTTCATGAGGGATATTGCATGATATCACACATTGTTCACGAGGAATATTGCATGATATCACACATTGTTCACGAGGGACATTGCGCATGATATCACACATTGTTCACGACGAATATTGCATGATATCACACATTGTTCACGAGGGACATTGCATGATATCACACATTGTTCACGAGGGACATTGCATGATATCACACATTGTTCACGAGGGACATTGCATGATATCGAACATTGTTCACAAGGGACATTGCATGATATCACACATTGTTCACAAGGGACATTGCATGATATCACACATTGTTCACAAGAGCCATTGCATGATATCACACATTGTTCACAAGGCACATTGCATGATCTGATCATACAACCTAAATCATCTCAAACAGCTTAATCATCAAACAAAAATAAAAAGGAAAGCCTGTCATCTGATAGGGTGACATCACACATAGTATGAACAACAAATCTATCGTCTGATTGGGGGGGGGGGGGGGTGTGTTATCACAAACTGTATCCGTTTACCTGATTAGGATATGGGGCTCACGGTGGGTATGACCGGTCGACAGCAGATGCTTACTCCTCCTAGGCACCTGATCCCACCTCTGGTGTGTTTTGGGGTCCGTGTTTGCCCAACTCTCTATTTTGTATTGCTTATAAGAGTTATGAGATTGATCACTGTTCGTTATCTTCACCTTTCATGCAAACACCCAGTTTATTGATTATCAAGTGTTAGGATTTTTCTCTTCTGAGATTTATTTAAGGAATGAATATCTAGGTTGTTTGTATCATGAGGATATACATATAAGTATCCGGACAACAAGATATGATTTTCTGCCAATTATAAAGTCAGAGCTCCAAAACGAAGTACTTGTTGTATAAAAGTGGGCTTTTTCCGAGTACTACTATTTTCCCCCGGCACATTAATGAACTCCCTTGCACAAAATCCACTCCAATTTTAATCTTATTTTAAAAATCTAGATCCCAGAGACCTTGATTCTGAAAATTGAAAAAAAAATCCCTTTGTTTCCTTTAGTAAAACTGGTGTCACTTAACCTTGATCTTAGTTTGTAGACCCTGTCCCAACATCCTCTCATCATTTCTGAAAATCACATGTCTCTATCACTTCTGGTTAAAAAGCTACACAAGTTTTTATAATCAAAGTCAAAGGTCAAGGCCACTGGATTCACTTGACCCTGATACAAGTTTTTATGATCATGTTCAAAGGCCAAGGTCACTGGTGATACTTGTTTGTAGGTCACAACATCCTTTTATCATTTCTGAAGTTTTCATGTCTCAATCGGTCCTGATTCTAAAGTAATACATGTTTTCAAGGTCAAGGTCACAGGAGTCATTTGACCTTGAAACCAGTTTGTACCCTCTTATCATTTCTGAAGATCCTATGTCTCTATATTAATTCTACAGTTAGACCAGTTTTTATGTTCAAAGTCAGAGGTCAAGATTCTTGGAGTCATTTGAACTTGGTATTAACTATAGGTTGTTTTTATGAAGAACAAATGTCTACCCCAGCTCCCAAGGTGGAAGTGCTCCAAATGAAACCTCCTCCCCTCATTGAACTGCATGGTATGGAGGAGAAAGCATGAGCAGGAACATAGACATTATGAATTCCGATAAGCCATATAGGAGACATGTTCACAAACTATTTTAAATTCTCAACACCTCAGATCCAATATAACTTTTAAAAAAACAATTGGATCCTCCTGTACCTTCAATATCCACATCTGCAAATGGCATTGAAGTTTTGTAAAAAGCTTCAAGTCTATTGGATAAGACATATAGGAAAAGAAGCATTCACAAGCTATTTCAACATCCTCCATCCCTCTCAGATCAACTATAACTTTTAGGAAAATAATTGGATCCTCCCATCCCAACAATATGCAAATCTACAAATGGCAAGAAGCATTGTACAAAGTTTCAAATCTATCAGATAAGTCATATAGGAGGAGACATGTTCACAAGCTATTTTACATCCTCCACCCCTCTTAGATCCACTATAACTTTTAAGAAAATAATTGGATCCTCCTGTTCCTACAATATGCACATCTGCAAATGGCATTGAAGTATTGAAAACAGTTTCAAGTCTATCCGATAAGTCATATAGGAGGTGAAGCATTCACAAGCTATCTAACATCCTCCACCCCTCTTAGATCCAATACAACTTTAACGAGAATAATTGGATCCTCCCATCCCATTAACATGCACATCTATATATGGCAATGATCCAAGCATTGTACAAAGTTTTAAGTCTATCCGATAAGCCATATAGAAGGAGAAGCATTCACAAGATTTTGTGACAGAAAGTACAAAAACAATTTGTCCGACCCCACCCCGGAAGGGGAGAGACATGATTTGTAGATCCCATCATCCTTTCTGAAGATCCCATGTCTCTATCAGACCTGGTTCTGAAGTAATACCAGTTTTGTTTTAAGTTCCAAGGTCAGAGGTCAAGGTCACTGGAGTCTCTTGACCTTGATACTAGTTTTGTAGGTCATATCATCCTCTCATCATTTCTATAGATCCCATGTCACTATTAGTCCCAGTTCTACAGTTATAGCAGTGTTAATGTTCATGGTCAGAGAGACGGAGAAAAGGAAGCACTGAGGACAATGAGTCTCCAAACCTCATCAGAGAGACGGAGAAAAGGAAGCACTGAGGACAAACAATGAGTCTCCAAACCTCATCAGAGAGACAGAGAAAAGGAAGCACTGAGGACAAACAATGAGTCTCCAAACCTCATCAGAAAGACGGAGAAAAGGAAGCACTGAGGACAAACAATGAGTCTCCAAACCTCATCAGAAAGACGGAGAAAAGGAAGCACTGAGTACAATGAGTCTCCAAACTTCATCAGAGAGACAGAGAAAAGGAAGAACTGAGTACAAACAATGAGTCTCCAAACCTCATCTGGAAGACTTGATCAAAGCATATCATATACTAGTAATCGACAACGATAAAAGAATAAAATACTGTGGAATCATTAGAATTCGTGGTGGTTCAATTTTCGTGGAATTCGTGGGTACTCCTCATCCACGAATTTACATCCTCAATGAATAAAGACAACTAGTATACAAGAATCTTACAAATATATAAATCCACGAAATCACGTCCCCACAGACCCGTAAAAATTTAGCAATCCACGAAAATTGGCCCCCATGAATTTAAATGATTCTACAGTACTGTACATTGAAACCACATACAGCAGGTATAAATTGACAAAACACTGGTAAATGAAAATGTTCTATACACTAAATAATGGGTATGACAGAACGTCTTGAATAAATGTTCCCCAGATGTATGCACCTCAAGTAGGGATTGTCCTACGAATGCCAGTAACGAACAACGTAAAATACATATAAACAGCATACATAATTACTAAGGTGAAAACTTGCCTGTGTAACTGCCCGCAGTCCTTGAGATATACAGAGTTTGAAAGAACTCTTAAAATCCTGGATATCTGATGTTAATCTGTAGAAAATTTACAATATTAATGAATTACAATTTCTCTTTACTGCCTTTATAAAACACTTGAAGCAGCATCAACAAAAACTAAAAAACTTTGCAAAAAGAAAATGTATCATTTTTAAACATTGTTTTCTTCATTCTTATCTGCCTGTCACATGATGTTACCCGAGTTACTTTTCACAAAACTAATTTAACTTATTCCATACCCTATCACCTTAAAGAATTAAGACATAAATATATATACAGTTGACATCTATTTGCCTAAATTTTTCCCTCATTAATACACCACTGAAATTAAGCCTCATATGGCAATGCTTGAAAATCTAAAGATCGACCCATAAAAAAATAAATCTTACTATATGAAATCCAGCATATATTATACTTACAATTATAGAATAATAGGTATTATACATCTATTTGACATGATATCAATCAAGTTTTTTGTTCTGACCTGTCAACCAGTTCCCCAGTTTTATGTGTATCAAAAAATGCAATATCCTGACGTAGAAGGGAGTCAAATAGTTTCGTTCTCATCCGAAGAGCAACATTTTCACCCACAGCAGATAACAAGGATATGTAAGTAAATGTTAATAGACCCTGTAAAGACAAATTTTCCGTGAAGTGCAACATATCTCATGTTTTACTCTTAAAATCAATTAAGTAACAGTAAATTCCCAGTATATTTCCAGATCATGAAAGAGGCCCATGGGCCAAATTGCTCACCTGAGTCACCTTGGCCCATATATAAAGATATTCCCTATATATTAGCATGTAAAACTTTTATCCCTATTGCCATGATTTTTACAAACTTGAATCTGCACTATATCAGGAAGCTTTCATGTAAATGTAAACTTTTCTGGCCCAGTGCATGGTTCTTGAGAAGAAGATTTTTAAAGATTTTCCCTTTATGTTTGTATGTAAAATTTTGATCCCCTATAGTGGCCCATCGGCCATGATTTTTACAAACTTTGAATCTGCACTATGTCAGGAAGCTTTCATATAAATTTGTACTTTCCTGGCCCAGTGGTTCTTGAGAAGAAACTATATTGCATGTAAAACTTTGATCCCCTATTGTGGCCCCAACCTACCTACCCATGGAGGTATGGTTTTAACAAACTTGAATATGTCAGGAAGCTTTCACGTAAATTTCAGCTCTTGTGACCCAGTGGTTTATGAAAACAATTTTAAATGACCCCACCCCATTTTTACATTTTTCCTTGGATGAGATGATCAGAATTGAGCTTTTAGATCAGGTGAGCTAAAAAGTAATTCTAAGATTGAGATCAAAGTTATATTTTGTTTTATCTTTGCATTCCATCATTTAAACCTGTATGGGTTGGTAGGCAGGAAAACCCTTTTATCTTTCAGACTTTTAAAAAAATTCAAAAGAAATCTCTACTGAGAAAGTAAAAACAAAGACCCATGATCCTTTATGATCTGTAAGCCCCGAGCATAGGCCTTCACCAGTAATGATGATGTCTCCATATGAGTGAAAAATTCTCGAGAGGAAGGTTAAACAAAATACAATCAATCCATCAGCGAGATGTCACATGACTAATTTATAATATTTTCCACTTTGTCATTCCTCGGTACTCAATCCATGTTCCACTTCTCTAGAACTTTCCAATGACATGTATGTCACATGAACACCTTTCTGACACTTTGATTCTGCCCCCCTCCCCTCCCCCCCCCCCCCCCCCACACACACACACACACAACACATACTTGAAGAGATAGAATCATTATAACATATTAATATACATGCACATAGTACATGTATATTTGTCACTAATAGAGAAGAGGATTTTTAAAGATTTCAATTCTTGTATATATGCAATCATTTAAAGAAATCAAATTTTTATTTGTGAATCAGCAATGAGAAATGTATTGAATGCAAATAACCTCAGATGATAAAACATTATTCACCTAACATACATGTATGCATTAGCAAATTGACTGATTATTCACATAAATACATGTATATTCACAAAATATTTCTTGTACGCAAATAACTGTTGGTTTACAATATACCATCTATGAAGCCTAAGACTTTACCCTCAGACCCAGGTAGGGGTCACATATTTTCTATAACGCCTAAGGCTTAACCTCAGACCCAGGTAGGGGTCACAGATTTTCTATAATGCCTAAGGCTTAACCTCAGACCCAGGTAGGGGTCACAGATTTTCTATAACGCCTAAGGCTTAACCCTCAGACCCAGGTAGGGGTCACAAATTTTCATAGCTTTGGTAAAACCTCATTGCTCATAATAACTACAAATGAGTTTTGTGTGCAAGATGCCCAGAAGCAGAGAATATTTAGGATTGCACTATCAAACTTTTCAGCTACATGTATAGCTGGCTTGATAGGTTTGAAAGATAAGAAAGCACGACTGATGGGCACTGATTACAAAAGGTCATTTGAATGTATACCCCTGGTGACCTTGATAAAGATGGTCCATACCTGTACACCATAAAACATCAGAAGTTTGACAGCAGGAACTTTAAGATTACTGATGAAGTCGCTTGTAGCCTCTTTATTCATGTTAGATACCACATTGACAACATCACCGAGTAAAAGTGGAATCTTGATATTAACCAACGCAGCAGCAACGGCAGCCTGCAAAGAATTATATACATCAGTACTGTACGTATACTGTCAATGACTGATTACAACGGCAGCCGGTAAAGAATTATATACAGTACTGTATACTGTCAATGACTATATTACAACGGCAGCCTGCAAAGAATTATATTCAGTACTGTACGTATCCTGTCAATGACTAATTACAGCGGCAGCCGGTAAAGAATTATATACAGTACTGTATACTGTCAATGACTATATTACAACGGCAGCCTGCAAAGAATTATATATAGTACTAAATCCTGTCAATGACTGATTACAACAGCAGCTGGCAAAGAATTATATTCAGTACTGTACGTATCCTGTCAATGACTAATTACAGCGGCAGCCGGTAAAGAATTATATACAGTACTGTATACTGTCAATGACTATATTACAACGGCAGCCTGCAAAGAATTATATATAGTACTAAATCCTGTCAATGACTGATTACAACGGCAGCCGGCAAAGAATTATATACAGTACTGTATACTGTCAATGACTAATTACAACGGCAGCCGGCAAAGAATTATATACATTACTGTATACTGTCAATGACTGATTACAACGGCAGCCGGCAAAGAATTATATACAGTACTGTATACTGCCAATGACTGATTACAACGGCAGCCAGCAAAGAATTATATACAGTACTGCATACTGTCAATGACTGATTACAATGGCAGCCGGTAAAGAATTATATACAGTACTGTATACTGTCAATGACTGATTACAATGGCAGCCGGCAAAGAATTATATATAGTACTAAATCCTGTCAATGACTGATTACAACGGCAGCCTGCAATTAATTATATACAGTACTGTATACTGTCAATGACTAATTACAACGGCAGCCTACAAAGAATTATATATAGTACTGTATACTGTCAATGACTGACTACACAATTACTGAGAGAAGAATACAACATAGTATCACGTACTATTAAGAAAAATATGGGGGGGGGGGGGGGGGTTAGTCCTTATCTGCACTTCTGTATTTGTGGAAGATTTAAAGAATTGTTTTATACAATTGTGTACTCAATTTAGAATATATTTCTAAAATCCAAGCACCACAAATGTCTGATGAGCTGATGTTAGTTTTGAAATGTAGAAATAGGAGTTTTTCCTGCATCAGACATATCTTATATTTTCTCTGGTGGATTTTGTTTTTGCTGTCAGAATTTTAGGAATTACACAAAAAACAGAGTTGCAAAACATTCCAAATCGAGAAATTATATAAAACTAGTATCAAGCTTCATACAAGAACAAGTTCAGCAGTTCAGCAAGGTATCTACACAATGATTTCACCTGTAATTTGATTATAATTAAGTATAGCTGCTATAGTGTTGCCCTCTCCGACTATTTTGTTGTTGAAAATGTCAGAATAAAAAACAAGAGGCCCATGGGCCACATCGCTCACCTGATCAGCATTTCCTAGCAATAAACATTTTAGCTTGAGCAAAAACTACATTATATATAAGCAGCTTGGTTCAGAAAAAAACTTTTCAAAGGTAATGACTATAAATTCATTAATTATCAAATTTAATTATCAAACTTGACTACAAATTCATTGATTATCATATGCCCTTGTAGACAGTTATGGCTTTTCATATTTCATCAAAAGATGCTTTGTGCCAAGTTTGGTTTCCTATACATTCACATGTATAACTTTGATCCCCTATTGTTAACCCAACATACTCCTGGGGTTCATGATTTAAAAAAAAAAAACTTGAATCTCTACTATGTCTGATGTCAGGCAGAATTCATGTAAATTTCAGCTTTTCTGGCCCAGTGGTTCTAGAGGGGAAGATTTTTAAATGACCCCACCTTATATTTGTGATTATCTCTCCTTTGAAAGGGATGTGACCCTTCATTTGAACAAACTTGAATCCTTCAAGCAAGGATGCTTTGTGCCAAGTTTGGTTGAAATTGGCACAGTGGTTCTGGAGAAGAAGATGAAAATTTGAAAGGTTTACGACATTGCCAACAGACAAAGGACAAATTTTGATCAGCAAAGCTCACCTCAGTTGAGCCTTTGGCTCAGGTGAGCTGAAAATTGGAGAGGGCTATGTTATAGCAGCTAAATTAAGTATTGAAAAGTTTTATGTCTATAGTAAATCTAATATAAAAAAGTTTTACTTGATCATTATTCACAAATTCATTACAATATAATAGCTGATAGAACTTGTGGTTATAAATCACCATGAATGATGAAACGGCCCCCGTTCATCATTTCTATTTCAAAATATGATAAACATGGTAATACATTCTACAAAGTTTGAAAAGCTACTTGTCACAGTCACTGACTGAGATTGATAGGAGAGAGCAATGAAAGAGTATCAGACTTATTTTAGAAATATAAAAAACTGGATTTGTACACAATCTACTCTCCTAAGAGTCAATCAATATTCAGAAAATATGCAGCAGAAAATGGACTGGCAGCTGCCACAAGAAGATTAGAATTTTCAGGATAAACATACAGTAAGTTTTACACCAGTGACAGAATTCTTTATGATGAAACAAAACTGCAGAAATCAAAAATAAAACTTCTACCATTCAGGAGTCAAACTACGAAAATTTACAATTCCAACAAGGGAAAATACCTAGTACAAGTACATATCACTTTAAAACTGAAATACTCAACTTACCATCACTGCAGCCAGTAAATACCAAATCTCGGGGAGCAACATTTGCAGGAACTGTCCCCAATCAAACTTAGCACCAGATCCTTTACTGCCATGGTCATCCAGAAGGCGGGAATGTTTGACTTTTGGTGCACAATGAGCGGTGGGGAATTTCAGTGTTAATAAACTATATCCCACAGACACAGAAAGAGCACATTTTATGATGCATGCTGGTGGTTTTCCATGTCTAGTAGGCCACTTATTCAGCTTTACACTTCTCAGGAAGCATTTTGTCTTTTGTGCCCATGATTGATGAAATTTCAGTGAAGCATTTGACACATAGTAAGACAATCTTAAATTACAAAAACATAAAACATGTAATAAAAACAAAAATAATATTACACTTAATAGAGGGCAAAGTGCTCTCATGGCCCGAAACTGCAGCTTTCCCGATAGGTAACTCATATATACATTTAAAAGGAAAATATAGAAAACTAATGAAAATTTAAACTATACCTATGGAACTTGAAAATTTTGGTCCAAATGGCATCAATATGAATATGAGTGTGTGGACATGTATTTCTCCATTTTGAATCTCATATACCCAAGTTCACATCGTTCTGAGATGTTACATAAAATCCGTATAAGCATGTAAATCTTAAATTATTTTCTTATTCACTTATAATTACTCCTCAGTTAATGCTCAACACCAATGCTGAATATGATGTAAAAATGCCCTGTTTGCATCAATTGCGTTATGTTTCCCATGTTCAGTGAATAGGTGGATCCAAGATCTAATGTTAGGATGCTTTCAAATTGATAGAGCTTTGTCCTCACATGTTAGGTACTAATTTCGGGATATTTTATGTACTGATATGGATATAGATTCTAATGCCAGTAGTTTTTGCATAGCCCTCAAAAACGGTCACGCCTGAAGACCGGTCACGCCTTAACACATATTACTAATGTAACGGAGATAAGAAGCAATATATGGACCAGACTGGGATTCGAACCAATCGAGTCCTCTGAATCTCTAGTCTGGTGCTCTATCAACCGAGCTATCTGGCCACCAACAATTGAATCATCTGACCAACATATTTCTCTTTCCTTAATGTTTTCACTCTTTGAAGGAATCAACCAAGGATCTTTACTTCCTGACAACTATTTTCACCTGTCAGTTCCAGGAGCTTGTCTACATCATGAAATGTAACAGGAAGGGAGAAAATGCAATGGACAAGACTAGGATTCGAACCTGGGTCTGCTGTACACATGGGTTTGACACAATCTGAGCAAACTGGTATATAGAGTGTATACTATAATTACACAAGTTTGCTCATATTTGTGTCAAAACCCTGTGCTCCTGAATCTCCAGTCTACTAACTGAGCTATATGGCCACCAGTAATCAAAGTTTGATTTCTAGAACAAACATTTTACTTCTTCATACTAGCTTGCTGGTAAATTGAGTCGAAGCAAAAAGTGTATTTAGATCCAAAAAATATCCTGAAGTTAGCACCTAACGTGAGGACAGAGCTCAATCAAAGTATTCTAACTTTAGACATTTTTAATCCGCCTATTCATTGAATGCGGGAAACTATGCAAATGATGTCAACTGTGCAATGTGACGTAATATTCAGCATCGGTGTTCAGCAACTTTTTATTCACAAACGTAGGAGACATGGTACAATCGCGTTAATTGAGGCCAGGAGTGATTATATGATTTTTTAAAAGATTTACATGCTTTTACGGATTTTATGTAACATCTCAGAACGACATGAACTTGGGTACACAAGATTCAAAATGAATATGTGTCCACGTACTAGTATTCGAATCAACGCCATTTCATTAGTTTTCTATATTTTCCTTTTAAACATGTATATACGTGTTACCTATAGGGAGAGCTCCGCTCTCACGGCCCTTCGGCCTCTATTACGTACGTAAGTGAACAGCTGATTTCCCAAAATATGACTGAGGAAATTCGAAAACATCAGTTTGCAGTTTACTATGATACTGTAAAATAGGGTAATGATTCATTATAGTGCACTTTACCTTAAAAGTTGTGCTTTTTTAAAATTGAGCAACAGAGTCATCTTAGGTTTTATAATAATTTAAATATTAGATCTTAAAAAAGGTCAATTTCACATGCCATGGAGGCTACCATTTTTTTTTTAAAGTGGCCTTTGTTTCGTAAAAAACATTTAAAACTTATTATTTTGCTTCCATTATTTGCAATATTTACCAAATAGTTTTTATAAAATTCAAATGAATTTCAATATTGACTATACGTTCAGTTCTGGATACGGTTCGACAATATTGTGTACATTAGTTACCGTATCCAACTTCCGGTTGAAACCGAAAACGGAAAATGTCAAAGAATACTGGGAATTCTACATCCCACAAAACAAATTCAAAGTTTAAACAAACATCGATGGGAAACTTTTTGACAGGATCTAAGGCCGAAAAGAAACCGAGTGTATGTTAATTTCATCACAATGCCTATCTTTATAAATATAATATGATCTAATATAATATATAATAAAAGGCAATATCGACGATCTATGTGATTGTTTGTAAGGTGAAGAAATATTGGCTCTGAAATCCAATAGTTTACCGAAGTTATGTCCCTTTGATCCCAGCATTTGTTGAAATCCCTTTACACTGTAACACTGTTCATGTACCAGTTACTTAAGCTTTGGTACTGCTGGAATTTACAAGTGAATTTGAAGTTTCGATCCTTCCTTAATTACTGATTTATTGGTTGCACCATTTCTGGCAATGCAGCATATTATGAAAGCTGTTTAGTTTTACAAAAGAAAAAAAAGAAAAGAAAAAAAAAAGGAAGGCTACAGATGGAAAACCTACAAAAGGAAATGTGTGAAACATTAGGTTTTCACCTAGATGGTAGGTAATATAAGGGACATAACTTTGTTTAACACTTGATACATATATTCATCTCGGCCTATTACCCTATGGCAATTTCATGCATCAACTTTATAGCCAGAGAAAGTGATTGCATGGAAAGTTCATGATCTTATCACATTACCCTGGGCTGGTATAAACAGTACTGAAGAATTTTCACGTATGTTCATCCAAATACTAAAATTTTGTACATGTTGAATTGTAATGTTGCAGATGAAGAAAAAGAAAAGTGTTCTGGAAGATGAAACATCATATTTTTCACATTACCGCCATAATGATTTAGAACAATACAGACTGGGATATCCTGTGAGTCAATTTTTCAAATACATTTTTTTGATATGATCATTTGGCATATATTGATGATTCTTAAATTAAAGGTAAAGACTTTTGATTTTTCTGAAAACAAAGTTACTTTATGCACAGGGCTGCAGTTTTCTGATGTTAAACCAATTAACTATATAGTCCTTGAATTTCGATGCTCTCCTGTAGATTCTCTATAGAGTACTCAGCCTTTTACTGAGCCATAAGAGCCTGCACTGTAAATGTCCGGAGATAACTCTGACTAATTTGTGACATCACATACATGTATGTGTACATAACTCAATGATTGTAATGTCGCATCTCTTAATTTACAAATAAAATGGATGTAAACACTTTGTCTGCTACCAAAAATGTTAAGAATGTGTACTTTTTAATAGAATCAGGAGTGCATCAAAATCAAAAATATGCAATGAAAAGGTTATTGACTGCATATAGGGAAATGTGCCTACCCTTGGTTGTAGTGCAGAATTAAGCGTGGGTTTTAGTACAGAATTAAATCTTGGTTGTACAAAATGTAGTACAGAATTAAGTCTTGCTTGTAGTACAGAATTAAGTCTTGCTTGTAGTACAGAATTAAGTCTTGCTTGTAGTACAGAATTAAGTCTTGATCGTAGTACAGAATTAAGTCTTGATTGTAGTACAGAATTAAGTCTTGATCGTAGTACAGAATTAAGTCTTGATCGTAGTACAGAATTAAGTCTTGATCGTAGTACAGAATTAAGTCTTGATCGTAGTGTGGAAGCCGTATTTGTAGTGCTGTTGAGGTTCACAAGCTCGATCCACTTTACTGCACAACCAGCAGACCTCACAAGCTCGATCCACTTTACTGCACAACCATAGGGGGGCATATTTCCTTAAATCCAGTTAATAACATATAATTATTGTTCTCTAAGTACAGCCATATTTTGTGTAAGTGTCATAATTCACACCCTTAGCACTTCTGAGTATATATAGCTTCAATCCTTTAATTAGAAAAACATAACAACATGCATTTAATTAAGTCAACTTATTCTTAGAAATTTGCTTATTGGAACTTCTAAATAAAGGATTTTCAATAGTGCTATACATGTATATTGTTAGATTGTTGTGGTACTGCACAAAACACATGATGCTGAAGGTGAATTGGATGGCTAGGTATCCTGTAGGCATAAGTGAATTTTGGCCCCACAAAACCAGAACTCAAAGTAGAATTGTCTGTATAACGCACACCCATCTAAGTAGAGGACTTTCTGCTCTATATATTTACAGATTTTTTTTTCATTTTCTGTTTCAGGGCAAAAAAGATTACAAAAGAATGACAGACAACTGGAAATTTTATTGCAATGAGTTAAGGTCTTACCCAGATGGTATGTGCTGGTATTACAAGTGTATATATGTTGACAAAAGAATCGCAACCTTCAATTTTTAGTGATATTTTTATTGTTTCATTCATATATATCGTATAATTTTTACAACTAATAGTTAGAACATATCTTCTATTGGATAACACAGTAAATTTAGAGTCATGCAGTCATCATCACTTTGTCAAAAATATGTCAAGGCTGAAAAATTGGTAGCCATGCATTGAAATTTTCCTACTTCAGTAATGAATATTCACCCTGTTCAAAATAGCATTTGTTCCTGCTCAAATTCTCCAATGCGTAGAGTTCGTTACATGGCTAATTTGTGCCACAGAGATGTTATGCCACTTACCCTTCTAGAACTATTTGATGATGATTAATGGGAATGTGATGTGACTTGATGCCATTAGAATGGAGACATTTTAGTTTCTTTTGGGATAATGTGTCTGTGGTCGTAATTACAGCTTTTTGTGCAGTTCTGAACCAGTTGTTCAAATGCTACGTCTTCATGAAATGATCCTATTGAGGTGTTGTAACTTTCTGTCGGGGAGTTCAAGGATTGTGGACAGTTGTATCAGTCAGTCTAAGTTGTTTGTAGAGATGAGATATTGTGCTTTTCTGGACATTTGGAGCACTTGCCATGGTGTTTTTGGTGTTTCCAGTCAATAGTAACTGCACTGCTTTGTTGGATCATTGGGTAACCTAGTAGGCATCCTTTACGCAATATGAGAAACGAATTTCAATACTGGTCTGTATTCTTACCAGATACTTGAAGGATAACAAATAGGTCTGAGATGCATAAAATGCTGTTGAGTATGCACGCTTGACCGGGGTATTTATTGACGTCTCGTGGATACAAGAATGTGTCGTACTAGTGTAACCCAGTTTATTATCAACTGTAAATTTTTTGGGAATGTGTATGATATCATGCAATTTAAAATGAATTATTGATATTAAAGGGACTGATTCACGATTTTCCACAAAATTTTCTTTTTCACTTTTAATTATCAAAATCTACTGTCTAATGTGTTTAAAATATTTCACACAAAAATTATGGTTATGCATCATCACAGAAGCTCATTTTATTTATTATTTGTTTTGTAAACAAAGATTGCGGTGTGTTATTGTTTACGAAATTTTCAAAAGAATTAGATATCAATCTAAGTTTATCATATCTTTCACTTTTCAAGCATTGTTTAGGTAAAATATGTCATCTAAAAGTTAAAATTTGTGACTATGCAAAATTAAGATGCTTTATATTACAAAATCAATATTTCACTTGTTTGTTTGTATACATAAAAAGACTCGGGTCTTTGTTTACATAACACAAATTTAGGTTAAAATATTGCTTTTATTCTTGCATTCAGGAGGTCAAAATTTTGGCTGTCAACATTAAATAACTTAAAGTTATATTTTTAATGTTTAACATCGAAAATGAAATTTTTAAAATATTTTTATCAAAAATGGTGAACCAGTCCCTTTAAAGAATTATTGATGTTTAACTGTTATTTAGTATGTCGGTATATATTACAAATATGATAACCGTCTTGAATACATCATATACATGTATCAGGGGCATCGAAAAGGGAGAGGGGGAGGTGTCTCATGGTCAGATTTCCACCAGCATCTTAATATTGCTTCTTTTTGTCTTTAACGAGATGACACAATATTAAATAAAACAAAGTATATTTTTATTAATAATAATGCGTTTTTATTTCCTTTTTTATACAATCATAAACACAGTCAAACCTTGTTATCTTGAACTTGATAAACTTAAAAATGTTTGAGGGTTCAAAATATTGAGGTTAAAATACATAAAGAAAATGCAGTTGCAACTTCCAACTCACTTCGTAATCAACACATCCATTGTATTTGAGATATGGATGTTCGAGGTTCCGAAGTTCAACTGTATAGAAAATGCATATTTCATGGCTTGTCACATAGTACATATAATATATGATAACAGCCTCTGTTGACTTCATAAAACTAGACTAGAATTTAAAATTTTAAAGAAAGTTTATAATGTGCTTTTATTTCATAAGAGATCTAGATCATGCCCAATACATATTCACATACCCCGGTAATTTGCCTCTGATATTTACAGTCATCTGTCTCTGATATTTACAGTCATCTGTCTCTGATATTTACAGCCATCTGTCTCTGATATATACAGTCATCTGTCTCTGATATATACAGTCATCTGTCTCTGATATTTACAGTCATTTGTCTCTGATATTTACAGTCATTTGTCTCTGATATATACAGTCATCTGTCTCTGATATATACAGTCATTTGTCTCTGATATTTACAGTCATTTGTCTCTGATATTTACAGTCATTTGTCTCTGATATATACAGTCATCTGTCTCTGATATATACAGTCATTTGTCTCTGATATTTACAGTCATTTGTCTCTGATATTTACAGTCATTTGTCTCTGATATTTACAGTCATTTACAGTCATTTGTCTCTGATATATACAGTCATTTGTCTCTGATATTTACTCTCATCTGTCTCTGATATATACAGTCATCTGTCTCTGATATATACAGTCATTTGTCTCTGATATTTACTCTCATCTGTCTCTGATATATACAGTCATCTGTCTCTGATATATACAGTCATTTGTCTCTGATATTTACTCTCATCTGTCTCTGATATATACAGTCATCTGTCTCTGATATATACAGTCATTTGTCTCTGATATATACAGTCATTTGTCTCTGATATTTACTCTCATCTGTCTCTGATATATACAGTCATCTGTCTCTGATATTTACAGTCATCTGTCTCTGATATATACAGTCATTTGTCTCTGATATTTACTCTCATCTGTCTCTGATATATACAGTCATTTGTCTCTGATATATACAGTCATTCGTCACTGATATATACAGTCATCTGTCTCTGATATATACAGTCATCTGTCTCTGATATATACAGTCATTTGTCTCTGATATATACAGTCATTTGTCTCTGATATTTACTCTCATCTGTCTCTGATATATACAGTCATCTGTCTCTGATATATACAGTCATTTGTCTCTGATATTTACAGTCATTTGTCTCTGATATATACAGTCATCTGTCTCTGATATTTACAGTCATCTGTCTCTGATATTTACAGTCATTTGTCTCTGATATTTACTCTCATTTGTCTCTGATATATACAGTCATTCGTCTCTGATATATACAGTCATCTGTCTCTGATATATACAGTCATTTGTCTCTGATATTTACAGTCATTTGTCTCTGATATTTACAGTCATTTGTCTCTGATATATACAGTCATCTGTCTCTGATATTTACAGTCATTTGTCTCTGATATTTACTCTCATTTGTCTCTGATATATACAGTCATTTGTCTCTGATATTTACAGTCATCTGTCTCTGATATATACAGCCATCTGTCTCTGATATTTACTCTCATTTGTCTCTGATATATACAGTCATTTGTCTCTGATATTTACTCTCATTTGTCTCTGATATTTACAGTCATCTGTCTCTGATATATACAGTCATTTGTCTCTGATATATACAGTCATTTGTCTCTGATATTTACAGTCATCTGTCTCTGATATATACAGCCATCTGTCTCTGATATTTACTCTCATTTGTCTCTGATATATACAGTCATTTGTCTCTGATATTTACTCTCATTTGTCTCTGATATTTACAGTCATTTGTCTCTGATATATACAGTCATTTGGAGAACATAGCATCCAAAGTGATGCAGTTTTACAAATTTTCTCTAATTTGCTTTAAATTTTCTGAATTTTTTTTCTTGAACAGAATATAATAGAGCATAACAATTTTCTATTGCATAAGTTTACTGGAAAGATAAAAAGACATAAATAGAAAGTTTGTTTAAGGCTGCACTTGATGTTTTCTAGAAAAAGTGGGCATTTTGTAGGTCAAAATACTGGCCACAAAATGTTTGTCATATTTGCTATCCTAAATATGTCATTTTGATCAAAATGAAATTAATAAGTACATGTATAAGTTACATCAGAATTCTTGTGCAAAATATGCAGCACTTTATTTTGAAACAAAGGCATGGCTCAATTTTAATGGGCAAATATAGTCCTTGTTATATGAAGCCCTTTGAATAATCATGACACACTTCAGGCTTGACAGGATTTGATTCCACGGCCATCCATTTCATATCCCACTGAAGATTTTGAAATGGTTATACCTGCAGTAATATTTAATTCTTCAATCAAATGTATAATTTTCTTAGAATTTCCAGAAACTAGCTAGCATTAGAATATTTTTTAGCGATATTACAATACTCCCTGCAGTTTGCATATATATATACTTACCATTGTTGATGTTGATTGTTTGTTTTCCTTGTAGGCGACTTCATAGACAATATCCATAAAAACTGGTGGGGTGATTACGAGAGACTTGAACGACATCATGGTTATGTGCAGTGGTAATTATCAAATGTAGTAGCCATTCTGGTTCACATTGTTTAATAATAGAATGTGACAGTTACTAGTATCTCCTATAGTCATTATGCATGCATCCTCATATGAACTGCTCTCTATAAATAAACTCGCTTTTTACAGGTTGTTTCCGATCAGAGAAACGGGAATGAATTTCCATGCGCAAGAACTTCAAATGCATGAAATTGAGGTTTGTAGACCCAAGATCTGGTCAATGATAACAGCAGTTTACTATTATGCATGTGTTTTTAATGTTACCAAAATTGTAGTACATGTATCTCTTTGGGAGTTGAACTTCCCTAAGTCATCACTCACTGTGTGCATGAATTTATTGTCAAGGACTTCGATGTGAGCCCTTAATTTTACATCTTTGTTTTATTTGAAATAACGTATTTCTTTGAAAAGGTTCTCTATAAAGCAATATAATCCTATATTGTGTAAGGTAGTGCAGTATAACAGAATACATCTTGTCTCTACGTCAGTTTATTTCAGAATGCCGAGTATTTATTATTACAGAGCATGCAAACACGTGGTTATCAGTGTGTGCGGTAAACAGGGATAATCTCGGAGTTTGATATATACAATGCATTGTGGTTATCAGTGTGTGCGGTAAACAGGGATAATCTCAGAGTTTGATATATACAATGCATATACGTTACATCCCCCTTCTTTAATTATTCTTATTTTACATTATAAGAGAGTGAAAAAATACTGCAAAATTAACAAAGTGTTATGAATGAAATTAATAATTCAGAGTTATGATAAAAATAAGAACTATCTTTTGTCTCTAAAATATAGGGATATATATTTACACTATATATATATATATATATATATATATATATATATATATATATATATATATAAATATATATATGAGGATTATTATGCCTCATCACTTTATATAATCACTTATACATTTTGAAGTCCTATTTTTTTTTTTTATACCCCCCGCAACAAGTTGTGGGTGGGGGGGGGGGGGGATATACTGGTATCGGTCTGTCCGTCCATCCGTCCGTCCGTCTGTAGACGCAATGGTTTCCGGGCTCTAAAGCATTATCCTTTCCACCTACCGTCACCATATCTTATATATGGACTACCCATGGGATGAAGATGTTCCCTATTGATTTTGGGGTCAAAAGGTCAAAGGTCAAGCGCACTGGACATTGAAGTAGCAATATGGTTTCCGGGCTCTAAAGCGTTATCCTTTCCAACTACAGTCACCATATCATAGATATGGACTACCCATAGGATGAAGATGTTCCCTATTGATTTTGGGGTTAAAAGGTCAAAGGTCAAGCGTACTGGACATTGAAGTAGCAATATGGTTTCCGGGCTCTAAAGCGTTATCCTTTCCATCTACAGTCACCATATCATACATATGGACTACCCATGGGATGAAGATGTTCCCTATTGATTTTGGGGTCAAAAGGTCAAAGGTCAAGTGCACTGGACATTGAAGTAGCAATATGGTTTCCGGGCTCTAAAGCGTTATCCTTTCCACCTACAGTCACCATATCATACATATGGACTACCCATGGGATGAAGATGTTCCCTATTGATTTTGGGGTCAAAAGGTCAAAGGTCATGCGCACTGGACATCGAAGTAGCAATATGGTTTCCATTTAAATTCTTTAATGGCTTTTTTCATCGCATGGAGATGCTGTGTTCCTAGATACCTTTTGGATCATAATACTGAAGTTTTACCTATTACCAACACCCTTTGGGAGATTGGGGTAAGTGGGGGGTATTCTTAGTGAGCATTGCTCACAGTACCTCTTGTTTTTTTTTGGTCTCTACATCAGTTTATTTCAGAATGCCGAGTATGTATTATTACAGAGCATGCAAACATGTGGTTATCAGTGTGTGTGGTAAACAGGGATAATCTCAGAGTTTGATATATACAATGCATATACGTTACATATTGAAAACCTAAAATTTAGAATAAGAGAGTGTATTTCAAATCATGAGCACCATATAAACATATCTGTTCATTTTACAAAATGATAAGAAAAGATATTGTAGCGGACAGTATAAGGGGGAACTTATACTGCCTTGCTAGAGAGCTAGCTTTTCTAGTGATGTGGTAGAGTCTCTTTCTTGATCACGCAAATTAAGCAATGGCGAGTGTGATCAGCACTTGGTTGGGTGACCACTACACGTTACAATATGTTCACACGAGTTTTTTTCTTTTATATTTGTAAATGAGGCACTTTATGGACAAAAGCCTTGTTAATTTTACTCCATAACACACCTGAGTCTCCGCATATAGTAAATTTGATAAATGAATATATAAATTCATTTAACCAATGTTACAGTAAATTTAGTGAAAATAAATCTGCAACAAAAAACCCAGCTGAATGACTTTATATATACAGTGTTTTTCTTTGAATGTTTAAAAAAGTTTAACTTCCAAGCGCACATTCTGTACTGCAGAAAATAATGGATGACGAAGAAGCTTTTAGTCGAGTTCTGAAGTCTTACGAAATGCTGTTGGATTTCTATGGGATGAAATTAGACAGAAAAACAGGAAGAATTAGCAGAGCTCAAAACTGGAGGGAGAGGTTTAATCATTTGAATAGGTAATTCTTAACTTTCAGTATATTACCAGCAATATGTATCCCCTTGATCTTAACAATACATATTTAAGAAATACTGTAAACGTATTACATTTGGCTGTGTATTCTATTTAGCACCTTTCACGGAAATCAGCTACTGCTAAATCAATTACATCGCTAAATGTATTATGTGTGTATTCTTATATAGCACATTTAAAAAGCACTAAATCTATGCTAACTTGTTGAAAAATCAATTTCCTTATGCTAAATATGATACATGTTCAGTCATGGTCTATTGCAATTGATCTGCGTCCATTGTGTGTCAACACATGCACATTTTAAACTTCTTGTTAGCTACCCTTCCAATTCTTTTCAAATTTGGTAAGAATTAGCATCTTTGGAACCCTTGGACCAATTTTCAAAAATCTTCTTTACAATCACACCTTTGTATTAAAAACTAAATGCATAGTCTACCAAAATTTCATGATCTGTGAGGTAGAGGTTCTGACCCCAGGGTGGGACCAAACCTGGCATATTCTGTTTATGTGTTAAAACACTTAAATAACCTTTCCTTTAATGCTATTAATACTAAATTGAAATTGAATGGATGATTAGAAGGAGCAGGTACCCATGATCCCAGAGTTGGTTTTGGTTCCAGGGTGGGGCCAAAATAGATATAGTCATTAAATGTCTATCACTTGGAAAAACGTCTTTAATTTGTCTAATGCTACATATGTATTTAAAAACTAAATGCAAACTTAATTAGGAAAAGCAGAATTTCAAAGGAATGTACCAAAATTGTGAATTTCACAACCCCAGAGGTAGAGGCTCCAAGTGAAGAGCAGGCCTGGGTCAATATGTTCGTATATGTTAATGTCCATTACATTTAATAAACTTCTGTAATTTTACTGATGTGAGATAGAGGTAAGATAAATGAGAAAGGTACATCGTCTGAATGCTTTGTTATGATGTATTAAATGGTCTCTACCTTAAATCGTAAAATTCATTGCTTCTCAGTCAGGGTCAGGCTCTAGGGCAATGTAGGGCAATATAGTACAGGTAAAATGTATTGAATCATAGGAAACTATTTCTCTCTACTATTCCCATATAAGGGAGGTAAATTGCATACATGATCATAACTTACATAAAGTTCTCCATTTTTATGTGTGAATTTTTTATTCTTGCCACCAGGGGTAGGGATATAGATTCCAAGGTGAGGCCAATATATAGTGATGATGATCCCGGGCTAGTGGGCCTGTTATTGATAATACATGAGGGTGGGCCTGTAGTGCTTCACACTGGCATTACCTCATGAAATGTGTTAGTTTTAGTAATTGCAGAATCAAAGCAGCATAATAAACATAAGACCTGTTTCAGAAGTCATACAAAAACTCTTCATTTCGAGGAAATGAATAATTTTAGAAACAATGGTAGAAATGCCACGTATGACCTTGATAAAGTTCACATGATATTGCTCGCAGGCATCATTTTTCAACTTCAGGAAAATCACATTAATAGATGTGCAACATCTTTAAAATTCACTGAATGATGTATGAAAAATAAAGAGATCATTTATATCAGCTTTATTCAAATTAAGTATAGTTAAAATGGTGTATCATATTCATTCAGCAATCAACAAGCCTTGCAAATATATTCAGCATTTCAACCTTAAATTATGCTGTAGGACATGGTATATTCCTTTACTTACAAGAGTTAGCTTTCTTTGTTTGCTTGACAGATCACGTTGACTATACTGCACAACACAATGAATTAGCACATTCTTGTCTTCCATTGTGCGTCACTGTATTGTACTGTGTAAACATTCACAGTACTGGAATGTCAGAAAGTTCTTGTGTACATTTATATATAATCATCTATATTGCTTTTCTTAATAAAGATTTCTCAGTTTTTTTATTCACATGTTTACCTACACTGTACAGTGTGTCATACATATTGATAGTTACTATGTACATAGATGTTCTGATAATAAGTGTCCTGTGTGAGAACAAAACTCCCGGAATTATAAAACTTGACTTGTACACTAACAATAAAGAATACAGGTAGATGAATTGGTATCAACTTTTCATTTCCAAATTGTTTCACTGAACTTCAGTGGATGTGACTGAGTCTCAGTTAAAGTTTTAGGATTCAATTCCTCAGATTTCCTTAAATCTGGACTAGACTTCCCAGGACTTTACATTTAGGGATTTGCTCTCAGTCCACCACACTTACTGTAGATGCTAAGTTTGACTTAGAGGGTGCTAATTATCAATCTAATTAAAATTAGATCCTTCGATCCGCTCATGTAATTAGATTGGCTAATTATCATACTTACCTTAGATGCTGAGTTTGACCTAGAGGGTGTTATTACCATGCATACTTTAAATACTGAGTCTGACCTATAGGATGTTAATTACTATACTTACTTTAGATACTGAGTTTGACCTATAGGATGTTAATTACTATACTTACTTTAGATACTGAGTTTGACCTATAGGATGTTAATTACCATACTTACTTTAGATACTGAGTTTGACCTATAGGATGTTAATTATCATACTTACTTTAGATACTGAGTTTGACCTATAGGGTGTTAATTATCATACTTACTTTAGATACTGAGTTTGACCTATAGGGTGTCATTATCATACTTACTTTAGATACTGAGTTTGACCTATAGGGTGTTAATTATCATACTTACTTTAGATACTGAGTCTGACCTATAGGATGTTAATTACCATACTTACTTTAGATACTGAGTTTGACCTAAAGAATGTTAATTACCATACTTACTTTAGATACTGAGTTTGACCTATAGGATGTTAATTATCATACATACTTTAGATACTGAGTTTGACCTATAGGATGTTAATTATCATACTTACTTTAGATACTGAGTTTGACCTATAGGGTGTTAATTATCATACTTACTTTAGATACTGAGTCTGACCTATAGGATGTTAATTACCATACTTACTTTAGATACTGAGTTTGACCTAAAGAATGTTAATTACCATACTTACTTTAGATACTGAGTTTGACCTATAGGATGTTAATTACCATACTTACTTTAGATACTGAGTTTGACCTATAGGATGTTAATTACCATACTTACTTTAGATACTGAGTTTGACCTATAGGGTGTCATTATCATACTTACTTTAGATACTGAGTTTGACCTATAAGGTGTTAATTATCATACTTACTTTAGATACTGAGTCTGACCTATAGGATGTTAATTACCATACTTACTTTAGATACTGAGTTTGACCTAAAGAATGTTAATTACCATACTTACTTTAGATACTGAGTTTGACCTAAAGAATGTTAATTACCATACTTACTTTAGATACTGAGTTTGACCTATAGGGTGTTAATTATCATACTTACTTTAGATACTGAGTTTGACCTATAGGGTGTCATTATCATACTTACTTTAGATACTGAGTTTGACCTATAGGGTGTTAATTATCATACTTACTTTAGATACTGAGTCTGACCTATAGGATGTTAATTACCATACTTACTTTAGATACTGAGTTTGACCTAAAGAATGTTAATTACCATACTTACTTTAGATACTGAGTTTGACCTATAGGATGTTAATTATCATACATACTTTAGATACTGAGTTTGACCTATAGGATGTTAATTATCATACTTACTTTAGATACTGAGTTTGACCTATAGGGTGTTAATTATCATACTTACTTTAGATACTGAGTCTGACCTATAGGATGTTAATTACCATACTTACTTTAGATACTGAGTTTGACCTAAAGAATGTTAATTACCATACTTACTTTAGATACTGAGTTTGACCTATAGGATGTTAATTACCATACTTACTTTAGATACTGAGTTTGACCTATAGGATGTTAATTACCATACTTACTTTAGATACTGAGTTTGACCTATAGGGTGTCATTATCATACTTACTTTAGATACTGAGTTTGACCTATAAGGTGTTAATTATCATACTTACTTTAGATACTGAGTCTGACCTATAGGATGTTAATTACCATACTTACTTTAGATACTGAGTTTGACCTAAAGAATGTTAATTACCATACTTACTTTAGATACTGAGTTTGACCTGTAGGATGTTAATTACCATACTTACTTTAGATACTGAGTCTGACCTATAGGATGTTAATTACCATACTTACTTTAGATACTGAGTTTGACCTATAGGGTGTTTTAAATTATCACACTTACTTTAGATACTGAGTTTGACCTATAGGATGTTAATTACCATACTTACTTTAGATGCTGAGTTTGACCTATAGGATGTTAATTACAATACTTACTTTAAATGCTGAGTTTGACCTATAGGATGTTAATTACAATACTTACTTTAGATGCTGAGTTTGACCTATAGGATGTTAATTACAATACTTACTTTAGATACTGAGTTTGACCTATAGGATGTTAATTACAATACTTACTTTAGATGCTGAGTTTGACCTATAGGATGTTAATTACAATACTTACTTTAGATGCTGAGTTTGACCTATAGGATGTTAATTACTATACTTACTTTAGATACTGAGTTTGACCTATAGGATGTTCATTATCATACTTACTTTAGATACTGAGTTTGACCTATAGGATGTTAATTACAATACTTACTTTAGATGCTGAGTTTGACCTATAGGATGTTAATTACAATACTTACTTTAGATGCTGAGTTTGACCTATAGGATGTTAATTACAATACTTACTTTAGATACTGAGTTTGACCTATAGGATGTTCATTATCATACTTACTTTAGATGCTGAGTTTGACCTATAGGATGTTAATTACTATACTTACTTTAGATGCTGAGTTTGACCTATAGGATGTTAATTACTATACTTACTTTAGATACTGAGTTTGACCTATAGGATGTTAATTACCATACTTACTTTAGATACTGAGTTTGACCTATAGGATGTCCATTATCGTACTTACTTTAGATGCTGAGTTTGACCTATAGGATGTTAAGCTTAGGTGCTGAGTGTTATGGTTTACAAAGTTAATTCCTTTGAAGCAGGTTAAGAATGTTGGACTTGGTTACATTTCAAAGTAACTCTCTAGGCCTTGGACTAAACTTGTATGAAAGTTACATCTAGGGATGTTAATTACCATTCTTGCTTCAGATTCTGCATGACTATATACAGAATTTTATTTTTTTTTTTGTTATTTACAAGTTTTGCCATTTTCAGAGCCGGTTAAATTTTCATCCATGTATATTATATACATGGTTACTTTGTGTGTTGATATATGCCCCATTCCGGGAATTTTTCACTTATGTAGAGACATTCGTATATGTTATATTTAGATCATGTATTAAAAATCTAATACCATCTATATATTTCTCCAATTGTAATGATAGCCATTTCTTCATGAATGCGGTGCAGTTGTGAACAATGAGTGTATAAGCCTGATAAATAGTGTACCTCGACTTTAAGGACAAATATTGTACTCTACTTTAACGATTGTGATTTCCAACAGGAATGAATGTAAAATGTATACACTATTTCATATAGAAATAGAAAATAAATTTCATTTTTCAATGAGACCATGAACTGCTAATAGATGC
This sequence comes from Ostrea edulis, assembly GCF_947568905.1. Classification (NCBI taxonomy): domain Eukaryota; kingdom Metazoa; phylum Mollusca; class Bivalvia; order Ostreida; family Ostreidae; genus Ostrea; species Ostrea edulis. The sequence continues at coordinate 80,870,290 of NC_079169.1, forward strand.
TTCATGCTAGCATACTTCATGAAGCACGTTTTTTAAAATGAAATTTTTCTAAAATATCATCATAAAATTCTCACTGTATCATACCGTTAACTGATATACTGGTGTCATATCAACAGTTAGTCATCTTGTCAAATAATTTTATATATATTAAGAAAGAGAAAAATGGCACATGATATGTGTCATGGCATTTTATCAATATTTATTTGCTGAGGTATGTACTATGTAGGCTTTGCTCACTCTTTGTTCCGTGTTTGTAAAACATTCTTGTATCTTGTATCTGCACGTCACAATAAAGGAGTACATGGGTATTTTACCCCTTTTTAAATTGACTACACTTGGCTTCTTAAGAAGTGATAAACAGAAAATCAATACTGCACATTTTCACCTCCTGTCATTTATCAAAGTTGCAATTCATTTTGAAGAAATCTGATAAAATATGGATTGAATAATGTATTATGTAACCACCATTTAGAAGTATTATGCTATAAATTGCGATCAAAGACGTCGATTGCCTAAACAGTTTTCAGATAGTCTAAGAGAATTTAACCTTCCATGACCCGAAATTTGACAGGAATTTCAGGAATCTGGCCTACGCAGCTAACACTTTACCCAATTTGCCAGAAAGTGGCAGTGTTGTAATGCTTTGTATAATTTCTCATGATCCACTTGTGTGGAGTTCAATAAACGGAAATCACATAATCAACTTTATCTGTGATACTATGCTATTTGTCAATCACGAGCTGCAGCTTAATCTTGTTTTGATGCAAGTTCCAAGCAACAGTGTAGTATCAGGGTAAAAAACAGCTACTTCACACTTACTCTGGGGTATAGCCGTAAATTATGTTACACCGAAAGTTCTAGGCTTTGGAATGTTGGAATCAGTTACAGAATTCCCTTTCTTAACCTTTTTATCATTTTAGATATGGAAAAATATATGATATGAAATTAAAGTAAAAAATTTTTATGAGATATCAGATAAGGTCAGGGTGACACAAATCACCCAAATGCTTTCTCAAATACCAGGATTTTTCATGTGTTAGCATTAGACTATGGTCCAAATATTTGTCAATCTTATGAAATTAAGATATAGCCAATACATAATTAAAGGTACATAATTATGTAAATAGTTATCCCAATATTGATTTTATTTTGGTAGTTTCCTTTAAGATTTCCTAAATGTATCCAATGATCGACTTCCCTCATTGAAATTTATTTATTTGTTATCTGTTTGTGTGCATAAATATGTTAACATTTCCTATTTTATTTCTCATTTTTTCCATATTTAACGCTCAGTTTTACGGGTGTTAATGAAGGACAAGGACACTAATTGATGGCTAGCTACTGAATTATAAACTTCGAAATTTTATTAATATAAATTGGGTTTCTTCCTGTTCATTTGTAAAATTTGGCAAATGAGACTCATTTTGAATTTCGTATAGCATTGCATAGCATGATCACTTGAATAAATTTTAGTCTTTTTAAAACTTGTGCCTTTCAAAAACAGATTACGTATACCTTAGTTGTCAAAACATTGCGCAAGTTAGTTAGCTTTTAAACCCCCTACATTACGTGATTGGACTATATTTTTTATCCAAATTCTCCCTGATTGTTTTCAATGTCAAAGTGTGCATTCCTGGTGTATTCAGAAGCTCCCAAGATCCTGTCCCGCTAGGTCTAGATTTAGGTTTTGGTTTCAGACCTTGTACGTGTGTACTCATAGCACTGGAGAATGTTTTTTGTCAGGGTGGAAACTACTGCTATCTAAAAGTGTACTCACTACTAATAACGTTTATTAACAGGTCTTGTTTCCAAATGATACGCCCAATGCAGGCCTGGTTTTTAAATTGACGCCGGTGCTGCACTGGGTGTCCCGAAAGTATAGCATGTCGTGATGCATTGAAATGTGCACGTAGTTGTGATGAATACACGTCGCAATGGCGGTATTCTCTATCATATAGGACTCTTCATAACAATTATGAAGTAAACCTGTAATTTAAATGTTTGTGCAGTAAGCGCAAGGCATGATTTTAACACTTTCTCAAAGAATTACCCCCTTTACACGTCAGGCTTTCTTGTGTTGTGAAAATTCCAGTGTTTCTTTAGAATGTATAACGTACCACCCAATAATTTAGAAATTTAACCCTGTTCTGTAACCTAACATTTCGCAGGAATATTCTGTATTGTCAGGACTGTTGACTTGCCCTTTGATTTATGCACTTTTGATGTTTCATTTTTTAAGTGCAAAATACAACAAACTTCATTGGCCCTTTCGGATACCGGGGAAGGTTTATCTTTGAAGTTTAGCGCCCCAACGTGACGGTACCTTCTCCAAGTGTTATTTAAGGACTGCAATACAGACATTCGACCCTGCAGTGTTGGGTGGATCTGTCCCATGCTTTACAAATATACAGGTGCATTGCAAGTTGTATACGCTGTTTACATTTAATTAACATTTTTTATGATTTGTCATGTTTCCAAGTGCACTGTGCATTAAGTAGACTCCGAAGTCTTATTTTACTGCATTAAGTAGACTCTGAAGTCTTATTTTACTGCATTAAGCAGACTCCTAAGTCTTATTTTACTGCCTTAAGCAGACTCTGAAAGTCTTATTTTACCGTGCTTTTGGCAATGATTGCTTGCTGTTCATACATTTAACACACTGGTAGATAATGGCACATTTCGATCCTTCCACCAGTCTAATCTGTTTTATGAAAAGAAATTTTTGATATGAAGTGATATTCTTTATTGAAAATTTTAACCTCTTTTAAGTATGTTTTTAAAACGGGATATGATTGAACATGATATGAGAGATCATTTATTTTCTGCACAGTGATAACATAGCGGTGAGTGGTCGTCACCCTCAGACTCCTGTAAAGGTGTAAATTCAATATTGATACACGATTAGAAATATCTCCCTGTCACACTCAGGGTGACAAATGAAACAGTCGTCTGGAGTGGCGATAATCTTTCTCCCTCTAATTTTTTTTATCAATCTTTTATTTTAGTGGCCCTAAACTCTTGTTCTCGACATTCACAGTGGGCGACGCATGCACAAAATTCGCGAACACTATCAATTCTTTTTTTTTCTTTCTTTTTTTCTTTTTAAAATACGAGCACCAGTGCTGAAAAGATTTTCATGTTGAATGTGCAGGTAAAAATCTGAAGTAATTTCAGTAGCCCTATTGAGTCGTAGACTCAGCTCCATAAGAAATTGACGATATCGTTGACTTAAAAATTGTTTACTACTGTTATACATTTTAAGGTTAATTCTCTTTTTTGGAATCCCATTTATAAAAGAATATTGCCACGATCTCTTTTCACAGCCCTTGTTTTCAGTATTTAAAAGTTTATTTGCATAAGCATTTCAAAGAGACATAAACCAATCTTTTATCTATCATAATAAGAAGGAGACTAAATGTCTATGTTGCTAAACTGCTTTTAATTTCAAAATTCGGTTATCATAAAGTAGTGCTTCTTCTGGTACTGAACGCACCGGACATTTGTCTCTTAAGGTATGGAACCTCCGAAATGTCTCCATTTTAAATGGACGAATTCCGTTTAGCGTAAGGTTTTTTTGTACCAATTGTTCAATCACTGTCATGTGACTCTCGTTACAAATGTTTGCTATTTTTTCCACGATATTGCGAAAACATTCAATCTGATGAAGAATTACAAAGGAAGTGATGTTTTGAACACCTTCCTATTCGCTGATGATGAGGAGGGAATTGTGTACATGGTGGTAGAGTGTCTGTAATTCTTTGCTCGACATTTCAAGACATGTGGTCATGGATAGCAACAAAACATTGTATGAAAGCTAAAGGAACACGTAAACACGACAAAACTAGCTTATCCACCGTGATAAAACACCAATTTACACCTCTTTGATGACTAACCTTTTTTATATAGAAAGTCAACCGTAGTTATCGCAAGGATCGTGTGTAAGCAATCATTGGTTAACCTCTCGCTCTGAAAAGGGGCACTACGATCTACATACACTTGATGACTGGTAATCATGTCTGGGACAGGGTCTTCGTGTGATGACCGCTGAATTCCAAAATTGCCTTTTCTTCTATCCTTTTTATTATATCTCTATTGAGAAACCAAAGATTCAACTGAATACGGCAACGTGTAACACGTTATTGAAGATATCTGGAAAATTTTACAAAATGGTATAAAGCATAACACGTATTTCATAAGTGGAATGCCTTTTAGGTTACTCATAGATCAACAAGATAAGTCCAATGATCCCTAAGTGTTCGTTATTCAATAATAGTTATCAGATGTGTTTGTTTAATCAGTGCAGGATTTACTGTCTCTGCACTACTATGTGGGAGAGAGAAATAGAGGGCCTCTTCAACATGTTCAAACAACCACTTGTGAAATTCTTGTTTTTGGTGAACGGTTAGCACTGAGCATGTCCAAGTCAACTAATGTTGTACACTACATGTATTTCTAACAACTGTCCCATCTGCATAAATTATAGTAGATATACATTATTTATCTATATAAAAAATATTAGATATGCACCAGTTGTGGATTGTTTTCTGTAGTTTTAGAAGAAGTGGGTCATAAATCCACGTTACTCGATCTTGCATACTGTTGTAACATTTTACGCTAAAATTGGGTACGGGAAACTTGCAGTACACGCATTATAAAGAAGTATACTTTCGGTGGAATCAGCGGCGTAGTAAAATATCACTTTCACTAGTAAAACAAATCACAAGAAAAGCTTTTCAAACTATGAAAATAATTATTAATTGGCGAGAGTGACAAGTTTGATGATATTTTGAACTACACTGTAGTTACCCTCTTTGGAGACCATTTAAGATATCTTATCCTTATTCTTTTCGAAGGAAAAAATGGAGATAACCATTCTCACTAGAAGTAGGTCAGAAAATAAAAATGTTAAGTTTCATTTCTATAACGCATGCTTCTTGGTTGATTTATGGCTTACATGTATGTTACCTATTGGTGGTTCTTAATGTAACGAATTATATCCAGAGACACCTAGTGATTTTTGGATGAAGGGTGGGGGGGTCTACATTTTACTTTCAAAAAGTTAGAAATTCACAAAGAAAGTCAAAGAGTTTTGAAATTTCATATGAATATTGATATTTCCTAATACGGGGCTGATTAATATTAGTTGGAGCAATCCATCACGTACCGGGACATAGCAGTTCGCAAAGACACCTTGTTTAAACCTCGTGTACACGGAAATGTCTTACAAATCATATATTATATTTCTTATTTTCAGGTCGTATCACAACTATTTACGGATAACAAGAATTCTGAAGTTCCTAGGAGAGTTTGGTCATGAGCAATACAAGCGTCCATTTGTTGAGTTTGTTTTGGAGGAGGCAATGGAACACGGAACATTAGGAAATACTCTGGAAAGTTGTGTAAAGTATTGGTTAGAGACAATCAAAAGCGATGAGGACCGGAAGCAACTCAGAGAATATATACGCAAGATGGAAGCGGGATACAATTCTCCGGATGATGGGACAGATGATAAAGATTTAGTGTCTAATGAGGAAGTGGAAAAGATGATTGAAAAATCCAGGCAAAATCAGGAAGACTTGGATAAGGCTTCAAACAAGGAATGGGAGGAAAAGGAAGAAAAAATAAAGAAGAATTCGCAGAAAAGGGAAACGAAATCCGAAGAAACCACAGCAAATGAGGCCACGAAGAAAGACATCAATATGGATATCGGTAATGCTGATGAAGTTGGGAATGATGATACAGAGAAGGCGGACATGACTGACGTATTGAAAGCCGAAAAAGACGAAAAGAAGAAAGAATCGGGAGAAAATGAAACAGAGATGGAAATAGACCCAAACTGTGAAATGGAAACCAGCGATCCACAGGATTCTCAAAGAACACAGAATGATGCATAAAGATGAATAAAATAAACTATTCTTATCAAATACGTAATTTTTATATAAATCGTTCAGAATTCATGAATATCGTCATTAAAATATTGTCATTGTTTTTCTTTAGCCCTCTACACGTACATTGTATAACACATATGTGTCTGAATGATGTGCACTTGAAAGATTGTTAATCACTTTTGAATCAATAGATGGATGCACATCAAGTCACCCAGTTTAGTCTCTGTTGATTTTACAGTGTAGAACAGTGTATATATCAAAATTATAAAATCCCTAATATTAGCTTATTCGAGTCAAACAAAACATTATTCGGGTCATTCATGTGTTTTGTTTTAGCTTCATCTTTAAAAACACTTGCAAATTATTAAGTTCGATATGAATGTACCTTGATACAGAGATAAAATCTAAATAAATAATGAAAACCAAAATCAAAGAAGTACAATTTGAGTTAATAGTATTGGTGATATTGAATGAATGTTCATCGTCCGTTTCGGCAGATCAGATTCGTATTCTCTAGCTATTGGCCTCCGAGTTCAAACGAGTCAACCATATTGTGGTTGTTCAGCACTGAATGACTCAAGTTCAAAAGGTGCAAAACGATTGGACAATATTACTACTTTTGCTGCGGATCTTCACTGGAAATTTAAAGTTTCAATATGGTTGACTCGTTTGAACTGGTGATAGCTGGTGAAAACGAATCTGATCTGCCGAAACGGACGATCAACATTCATTCAAATATTGTGAGGGTGACCACAAGTAGCTATATTTTAAACGGTAATTCCAAGTTGGACTGCAACGGATGACGGATGCATAGAATCCAACGTAATGAAGGAAAATGATGTAGGGTTAACGACGGCGACCTAATTCTTGGAAGTTGGACTTATTTTTTCAAAGTTAATGTGAAGTCAGGTAAACGATTTTTGTATTATAAAACAGAACAATATTCTGGCTTTCAGCTGGAAAAACTTTTTATGCATTATCACGATTAATACCGAAGTTTTGAGAGTTTGAAACGAGCAACCAAGAATTTGTGGCTGCTTTGTTAGCTCTTTCTCACTATTATACTATATATACCAGTTTGCTCAGATTGTGTCAAAACCCTGTGGGTTCGAGTGGATAAATGAATTGAATAATTCAAGGATTACTAAAGTTTATATTAATTGAATTGGAAAATATATGTCCATTCAGTAGCTGTTGTTGATTTTTTCTGCAATAATATTTATACTACATACTACTGATTATCTAGATTCGGCATGTCACGTGACCTTAATGCAGTGTGTTTTTGAAACGCTATCGACGAGTACTTGCTTTCTTGCGTGGGGGGGGGGGGGGGGGGGGGGGGGTTCTAGGCCTCATTAGCCGCTTGTCCCATTTGTAGCATCTTAATAAACATATTATGACGGGTCCGTTTACACATTACGTTGAGCTTGTGATGCTAACCCTCAACTGCATTGGTTGTTCTTGTCACGTAGCAATCAACGTGATTTCAATGGTCACAAATGCTCTCCAGATCTGTGACATAATTCTTGATTAAAGCGAAGAACAGCTGCATCTTTGTAGCTATCGTAGTCCTCTAGAGCTTGGAACTCAACCTCTTCAACCCTGTGACTTGGAACAAGATCGAGGAAGGACGGTAGCTCTACTAACAAGTCGGTTGAAGTCCTCATTCTCTATGATTGTACTGCAACCAGACCACAGATGTGAACTTTTCTCCAGAAACACTGAGTGTAATGGAAAACACGTCATCGAATGATTGTGTATGGCAAGTTTTCCTTCACTGCAATTTCAAATTCTATAATGTACATTTCTGGTAATAGCACAGAATGTCTCTCGTGGATCGCATTCTTCAACAGAAGTTTATCTCAGTCTTGTTGGGACACATTTGAATTAATTTTCATATCATAAAATTTTCCAATCGCACATGTCTAATTTCGTGAAACACACTAACATTCAAACGCAATAATAGATAAGAAAAATATTTCGGCCACATGGCGTTATCAATCATGCTTAAATTGTTGTTTTGTTAAATTAAATATATATATATATATATATATATATATATAATTATTCGTTTTTAAAGATACTTAATGTATACTTATGTGTTCTTCATTTGCTGATCTCTATCCATTTGTATTTTTTGTTATTTATGCATTTTGAATAAAGGTAAAAAGTTAGTCTTACTCTTAGTAATATATGGAATATACAAAATGGTGGCCGAGTGGGAATTAAGCATTTCAAAAGGTTGGCCAAGTGATAATAAATCAAACTTTGTTTTCAAGAACTACACGGATATAGTTTATTTTATTCAAAATGTGGGTATTTCCCCTGTTGAGTATGTTCAATTTTCTTCATTCCTTGATTCCGGAGTCAGAGCAGATCCACAATAGGAATTACAAAAACTATACACTCTTAGTGTCCAAAACGGACGACTTCTATCCATACGTACATAATGTAGCATTGGTATGTATAGATTGGATGATTCGTGATGGGAGGTGGTTTAGGGATGCAATGACTGCATCGTGACGATTGCCAAACTGATGAAACCATACTCTAGTAGGCAATTGTGCCCTGCCTATAGGCAAACAATGACGAACTATTTGTTTCTTCAAGAACCCAGGGTAAGAATTAGCTCCAACAACGTCAAACTGCAATACTTGTTTGGTTTGGTGGCAATAGAACATGATCCACGGGGACGGGGTTAATGGTTAAGGTCAGCCGGTCTTAACGACCTAAAGGAACAAAGGCATGAGATTAAGCGCTTAAGTACACATATTTGTTTGATTAAAGGTAATGTTGTGATAAGTTTACGCAATTTTCTACAACGAAAACCAGTTATCGCTTTACGTATGAAGAGACTTGTCACAATTTTAAAAGGCTTCAGGACCGATTTAGAAGTCTTGACAAATATTTGACCACGACTGAAGATGAATTTTTCAAATTGTTATTGGCTGCTAATGCGTTTAGAAATGTTTCTCATAGTAAACTAAATTTGTCCCAGGGAAAAAGAAAAAGTTTAGTTATGTCTGTAGTAAAACTGTCACTTGAAGGCGTATATCATTACCAACACTGAATCATATCGAGCAACGTTGACCGTGAACGAAATATTTTTCGTGTATAAATGACATTTTATTCTATATTTTCATCAATTCAAAAACAATAATAGTTAATGATAATTGTTTGTTGTTTTTACATAATGTGAAATGTAATGATATTAAATACAACAATATACATGATATATCGATTGAAGGGCATCATGTGTTTTGTTGGACCTAAAAACCAAATTGTTGCCTGATGCTGTAAGCAACAGTTAGGTCCGATTATCCAAAAATCATATGTTGTCCGAGACCAAGTCGATATTTTTTGTGCCCTTGTTTTACAATCCAAGAATTTGATTTTTCGTCGAATAACATCTCAATGGTAGATCCATATTTATCTCTGACGTATTTACTTCAAAATTTGCGTTATTTTTTGTTAAGCAATTTGATTAATCCGCGAAGCTACTTGTATTAGTTATCATTTTTGTCGAGGGTTGGTTTTGGCCGAGACGGAAATTAACGAGCTGGGTTTCGGATGAACAGACTTGTCACGGATCATAGCGAGTTTTACCGAGTAACAGTGAATATGAAAGCTCCATGTATGACATCAAAAAGTGCAATAATTCTATAGGCCATGGAGATAGACACATACATGTATAAATCTGTGGACCGAGTATACATGTAAATTGCAGTCAACACATTTTTAGATACCAAAGTTGCAATTCTCAAGAAAACCACAGGTGCTATGAAATATACCAACGTATGTAGTATTTTAATGGATGTACATGTACATTTCTCTCTGCTAATCTGACAGGTGAGAGTCACCTCTGAAAAAAAAATCCTACGAGAAATATCTAAACAATGAAATGCTATCTTTGTTGTTTCATTGGGTGATGACGGTAGCAAGCATTGCAGTACAAGTGCATGCAAAAAAATTTCTGCAATTTTTTTTTCTGCAATGATCCATGGGCACTGGAAGTTAATGTAAATATATAGTATGTGCATGTATAAAAAAGGAAGGGTAGGCCACTCTTTTTGAGGCAAATTCGGGTTTGGGTTATTGTGGACGTTTCTCAAACGGCTTGACGCGATGAATCGTTCACATATTCCTTACTTTCAATATATGTAGGGTTTCGTTTCGTTCCAATGCCGTTCATTCGAAGAAAAAGATGTTTTTACACCTCCAAGTGTCTAAGAATTTCGCTAGACTGTCTTACTTCCGGTTTAATCGCACTGAATTGATAGGTAAGTTCTGATTGGTCAATAATAAAATTAAAGTCTGAATTGACACATGTTATCTAATCCATAAATACATATGTAGAGAAAATAATTCTCAGGATTATTACTTCATGATGGTATTAGAGACTAGTGGTTAAGTACATGAGCCATGTTTGTTTTTATACTTCAAATATTCTTATCATTATTTCAGAACCAATAAGAATGGCATTATAAACTTATAAATGTTTATTACATTGACCAATCAGAACTTGCATTTCGATTCGGTGCGATTAAACCGGAAGTAAGACAGTCCAGCGAAATTCTTAGACACTTGGAGGTGTAAAAACATCTTTTTCTTCGAATGAACGGCATTGGAACGAAACGAAACCCTACAGATATTGAAAGTAAGGCATATGTGAACGATTCATCGCATCAGGCCGTTTGAGAAATGTCCACAATAACCCAAACCCGAATTTGCCTCAAAAAGAGTGTCCTACCCTTCCTTTTTTATACATGCACATACTATATATTTACATTAACTTCCAGTGCCCGTGCAATGATCGCTACCTTCATCACCCGATGAAACTACAGAGAAAGACATTTTATTGTTTATATTTACATTCTTATGTATTATTTAAAGATATAAACTAGAATGAATCTCTAAAATATCATATGGTTGACCCATTTGTTACATTAAACGGAACAGCCAATGTACCCTTTGACCTTGGTGACGCTCCATATTTGGTAATGTGGTACTAGAAAACCGGATCGAACTAGTTTGCAACAAACATGTATTCATTGTATGATGAAAGCAATGCCAATTTGAAAGGAAATATAAGAGAAAAAGATTCAGTGAATGTAGATGTAAATATTATACAATAAAACTTTCTTGTCCCTGCCGCCCGCCAGAGAAACTATGGACTTGTACATATAGACAGGAAGTCTGCACAGAAATAGCGTGTTATAAAGAACTCGATCACAAGTAGACTGATCCCATACATGTACATTAGTACGTGTATAGAGTAAGCGGTAAAATTGAAAGTACAAAAACATTTTATTGAGAAAACGTAAGTACAAGCAAGCATTCAACAATTTATTCTATTTTTATCATTCTTCTTTTCTTTCTTTCTTTTCATACATTTATTGTGCAAACTTTGGCTATTCAGTTTGTCAGTTCAACATTTCGTGTTATTATTATTTGCACTATGAATGTTAAAAAACAAAACGGTAAAACAATCAATGATTAACCAACAACATCAGCAAACTGTACATGCAGTCTTCATCCATCAAAGTAAACTTTGTTTTATAAGATTTGAAGTTACTTTAGGGTACACCTATAAAATGATTTTCAATTTCTTTAAGCAAAGTGCACTTCCTGATATATATGTATAAGGTCCACGCCCATGTAAACGCATCGCGACTTGAATTCCAAACTGGTGCATTTCACTTTGGAATCGGCGTGTATGTGAATAGAGTACTAAAATTATCGCAATGTCATGCAATAGTTCCCATCTGAAAAAGTCTATATACATGTATAACCCTTGTTCAAGGTACATATGAAATACCTGGTACAGATTTTGCAGTGTACTGAATATCGTTACATACAGTAGATAGTTAGATACATAGGTAAACATTCATCATACGGTATCAAATTGATACTTCGATGAAAATGCAGTGTCAATTACCCACTGTTGAGTTAGAAAAATCGCAAACAGGCTGGAGTCACAATGTGAAGATACTTGAATTTTCTAAGTCTACTCATTTGTGAAATCTGATTAGGACCAATTTTAGTAGTAATAGAACTCAATTTTTGTTTTTCAGGAATTTTGTATCTGAGGAAAAATAAAGCGCCTCTCTCGAAAGTTCATTTGTTTCAAATAAGGTTATACCAACTTAATAAAAAATTATGCTGACATGTTATGGTCATCCACTTGTCAGAGAATTGTGTCGACCTTCAAGAACCATTCATAATAACAAGAGTGGGATAGTAAAATTCCACCGAGGGGACAAGATTTACACAATAAGTTTGTTTACAGGCGCATTCAGCCGAATGAGATTTTCCATTGACAGTGGATACAAAGGCGATTATAGTGTTTCTCCATACCATCACCTTGGACATACAATTTCATCAGATATTAATGAAACAATATACATGACATTGCTTGTATGTTGTTTTTGATTCCGTAATGGTAATTTTGTTTCTCCGATCTGTTCGATATGCACAAATAGTAATGTTGCTATAAGCAGACATGTGCAGAATATCGCCAAATATTTTCTTTCCCTGAAGTTGCTGACCAGTTACCATTGTATCTTGATCAGTATTGAAAGCAACTTCTCTCACTGAAATCAACCCAATCCTATAGAATTCTCATACCACGATGTAAAAGAATTTATCAGTAAAATCACGATTATTTTGACGCATTTAGTATCTAAGATAAACTTGTGTTATTCATCTTGTCTGTTTCAACAGTCTGTCTATTTCCTGTTGGATTTGCTCCGCCGATAACGTGCTGTTGGGATCCTTCGGTTCCGTAGCGTCTCTCTTTTCTGCGGGTTTATCTGAATCTTCCCGTTTGCCCTCACTATTTGTTTTTAGAGATAATTCTTGTAATTCATCCATTAATTTGTCAAAGTCACCGGATTTCTCCGTCTGTTTACCTGCCACCTCCCTCGTCGCTTTATCTTCGGTAGATTCTGTTGCTTCTGATGTTTCCAAGTTTTCCGATCCCCTTTTGACTTCGTCTTTTGCGTCATCTACATCCTCATCTGCGTTTCTTATTTCAATGCCGCTAGTGTCATCACTTGCAAAATCTATATCATTGGGATCGTCTTCAATTGTATCCTGATTTAAATCATCCCCCAGATCTTCGTCATCTATGTCTTCATCTGTTATTTCATCTTCCACTTGACGGCGTTTTCTGTTTTTCGTTGACACCCAGTCATTAATGACAGCTATATTTCGTTTTTGAATATCATGTTGCTCGATGTCATTATCTGAGTAGCTCTCTATATCACTCCTTTTTGACTGAACATTAACATCTACATCATCATCGTCGTCGTCATCAATATCTACGCCGGCTGTTTCTCTCTTATCTTCGTTGCTGTCATTCCAACTCTCATCGTCGTCATTTTCACCATCGCCATCATCCTGCATTTCTAAATCATCCCCGTTTTCATCATCATCGTCTCTCTTTTGTAAATCATCATCATCATCCCCATCATCACTGTCATCTCTCTTTTCTAAATCGTCCTCTTCGTAATCTCTTTTCTCATCCTTTCCATCATCATCATCCTCCTCCTGATCATCATCATCATCCTCGTCATCATCATCATCATCCTCTTCTTCTTCTTCTTCATCATCATCATCATCCTCATCATCATCATCACCCTCATCACCATCTTCCTCGTCATCATCCTCATCCTCATCATCTCTTTTTTCTAAACCATCGGTGCTATCATCCTCCTCCTCCTCATCATCATCACGACCATCATCATCATCGTCGTCGTCCTCTCTTTTGTAGATATCTTCATAGTCGTCTTCTCTTTTTTCAGTCTCTTTTTCCACATCTACATTTGAATTCTCATTAATATCTTCGTCATCAAAACTACGCTTTTCCAAGTCTTCGTCATCATCCTCAAAATCATCGTCCGAATCTCTGCGTTGTCTCTGAACTTGTAGCGTTTTGTCCACTTTATTTTCCTAAAATAAAAGGATTGCTTTGTTTTGCAGTATATTGATACCGATTCTCATACAAAATGTACATGTATATCGATAAATACTGGCGACATTTATCATCTCTCAAGAAGTAATTGTAAAACAAAATCTCAATATACTTTTAAATTCTAATACATGTAAAGGAGTATAAGAATCAATCACATTTTATATTATGCTTGAAGTCTTTGCTCGTGTATCTTTCGTTTTATCTTTGGAAATGAAATTTCGAGTGGTACATGTATATGGACATCACCCTGTCATAACCTTTAAATATGATGTTAACAACTGGTCATTTGTACAAGGTCATGGGAGAAAGTATATGAAAGAACTGGGTTCAATGTATGCATAAATGGCCCTGTTCAGGTCAGATTTGTTTCCGCATGTGTATGATTTTAAGCATGGATATTATATTAATATTATTACTACAGTAACTTGATCCGAAGAGTCGGATCATGTCGAGTCGACAGGCGCGGATCATTAGATCACACGAGACGCGAGAGCCTCGTCCTAGACTGCGAATCGCGTCCCCTTGGAGGAATTTTTGGGTATGCTCTTTCTGTCTGTCTATCTTTTTAATTTTTTTTTTTTTTTTTTTTTTTTGGCATGAAAATTCAAATGAGAAAGTTGATGATTTTGGATTTTCTCATAGCTCCTGAATTTATGCACTAAACTGTGGGTAAAATGCGAGGGGGAAAATAATCCTTCATTATTTACTTCTGTGGGATAGGGAAATTCCACCTGGAACAAGATTCGCTGTCTAGGACTCGGCAAAGACTCGTCCTAGACTGCGAATCGTGTCCCCTCGGTGGAATTTCCCAATCCCACACTCGTGCTAATGAAGGTTTATATTATTCCATGTATACATTTTGGACGCGTTGAGTGTTTCAGATATGAATTATTTTGACATACAAAAATGTTAAGATTAGTATAAGATCAATCTTTTCATGCAAGATGACCTGAAATTCCGTCAGAGCAGACATTCTTGACAATTTTGTGACCAGTAGAGGGCGTTAAATCAAAGAAATAACAATTATGGCTACTCCTGATAAGGATATTTGCGTTTTTTATTCGTTATAAAGCGAACAAAGATATTTGATTGTAAATTGAACCAAAATGCCTTTTAGTATTGATTTAAATTTCGCCTTTGAAAACAAACTTTGACAGTTGCTTCTAACTTCAGTTCCTTCACGTTTCTCTATTAGTCAATCAGAAACAATACAGATTCTCGGTAAGCCTCGATTTGAAATCGCAAAATTGAAATAGGTATCGTATCTGACTCTCGCTCGTACAAAATCTCGAGAGCGAGAGTCTGGGGAAAGCGAGACTAGGCTCGAAGTTTTCAAAAGAAATGGATATCTATCTAAGATTAATTATTATATATCTATCACATTTCAAGTATTCTTTGGGTAAAATGTGTTATCTGAAAGTTAAATTTTTGATTGTGCCAAATTAAAATGCTTAACATGGTTTTTTGTAAACATAAAACATTCGAGTCTTGGTTTACCGTGAACCAGTCCCTTTAAAGTTCCCAATCATAGAATCTCAAAAATTGAAAAATCATTAATGGAATGCTCAATTACCAGAAGATATCTTGACTCAGCTAGAGTTCGTTAGTCGTGTTTGTTTCAAATTCTTCAAATTATTTCAAATATACATGTAATGTCAATTTCTTAATCATATTGCATTTCAGTCATGTAATCTCAATAAAGATTGATCAAACTCTTAAAAGTTCTCATATGTTCAAATAATTCCAATCTATCATAGAATTTTTGAAATACTTCTCATATGTTCAAATAATTCCAATCTATCATAGAATTTTTGAAATACTTCACATATGTTCAAATAATTCCAATCTACCATATAATCTTTGAAATACTTCTCATATGTTCAAATAATTCTCAAATTGTTTTCATATCTGTTCAATAATTCATATCTATTCTCATTGCTAAAGTTTGAATCAAACTGCTAAAAAGGTCAATAATCTTAAAGGTACAATGTAATGGAATGTTCAAGATATCCAGACATTTGTTATTCATATTTTAAAGTCATGCAACCTAAAAAATTTCAAACAATTTCTCAAAAATGTTCAGGTGTTTTTAAAAACCATTTTCATATTATAACAGGTTATTCAATAATTTTTCGAAGTTTTGGAAATTTCAATCACAAATTCTCAAACTAGTGCAATGTTGGAGATCCAGAGTCTGTTTAACATGTTTAATAGTCGTTTCTTTAAATAGTTGACTGTACTCAAATGTACGAAAAGCAGATACCATACACTGTGGATGGACTAACTAATGCCGTAAGTTGTCAAAAACAGAGGCAGAAATCATTTTCGTCTTCGTATTGTTTGTGAAAATCCGGATACATAACATTGAAGTCAGTTAAAGAGAAACCCTAATCCGCAGTAGGAAGTTAGCTCCCCTGACTTCAGCTTTTGAGCACAACAGCACAGGGTGCTATAACTTTGTATGTATTGGTTAACAAGAGCACCGCAAACGGTACAATATACGCCCGTCGGACAGTGAAACTCAACCTGGAAGCATATTGTGCACTCAGAATTGATACAACACACATTCTGAATAGAAAAGCCTTTAAGTTAGTCTGATTACCCCCCCCCCCCCCCCTCCTCCTTA